>NC_034433.1:2525095-2633948 GCF_002078875.1 Numida meleagris | reverse complement strand
CCCCGCCACCTCCCGCTCCACGCAGCCCTCCTCGCTGCAGTTTGCAAGCTGTTACCTTGGCGGGGCCCTTGCTCGGCGCGCTGCGGAAGAAAGAGGTTTTGGCCGTGAAAAAGCAATCCTCGAGGTCTTCATCCAAGCTGCAGTACCCGCTGCTCATGCTGCCGCCGATGGTCATCGAAGGCGGCCCCGCAGCGCGCCGCGCTCACATCCCGCGCTGCCCGGCGCTCATCGGCAGCTCCCACCGCTCATCCTCCGCAGCGATCGCTCCCGAGTCCGGGTAACCCTTCCCTCTCCTCCTCCACCTCCTCCGCGCAGCATGGAGCGGCCGCCGTGCCGCTTCGCCCCCAGCTCGCTGCGCAGCATCGCCTCCCCCTTCCTGCTGCGCAGCGCGCCCGCTTCCTCATTGCAAAATTTCTCGCCCTGAGCGCGGGGACGAGGTGCTGGGCAGCCCCGGAGCCGCTGCCTGGAAAGCTGTCACCGCTGCGGAGCTCAGAGGGAGCGTCGCTCCTTCTCTGCATCCTTGGAGCTGCGCTAGGAAGCAAGCCCGGGCTGGAGGGAGGGATGCCCGCAGAGACGCGCTGCCCCAAAAAACAGGTGGGGAAGGGGTAGGGAGCACAGGGCAGCGCGGTGCAGGGGGCAGCGGGTGCCTCTCTGCTCTGCCCATGCTTTGGGAGCAGCAGCAGTTGCAGCAGAGCCGGCCCCAGGTTTGGGTGCAAGGCAGGGAAATGCCACCCAGCTCCTTGACCCTGTTTGCAGCGATCCCCTCACCACGGGGGGGGGGGGGGGGAGGTGGAAAACTCACACTCAGCAGCTCAGCCTGGTACAGACCCCTGCCGGGGGCTGCTCCCATCCCCTGGTGTACATCAGGCAGCTCCAGGCTGCTTTCTAGTTACGCTTGAGCTGTAAATATTTGGAAACTTCACGGGCAGGGAATGCGTTTTTCTTCTCTGCAGCACCATTCTTGAGGCTTGCAGAGCATCCTACCAACAGGGCAGGAGCGCAGGAGGTCCGAGCAGACCTGACCCCCAGCCCCACGCTCTCCAGCTGGCAGCACCCCAGCGTGCACCATTCCTTGTGCCCAGCACAGAGCTCACACCAGCACGTTCCAAACCCATGGCCAGCGGGGCACCGCGAACGCAGCAGCACTGCGCAGTGGGAGGTGCAACATCTGCATCACAAACACGGAAGGAGAGAATCCAGATGGCACCTTTACAAAGCAACTCATAGCAGTGCAAAAAAGCGAAGCCCTCCTCTTAGCAGCACGCACACTTCTGCAGTGGCACCAGCCTGCACAGCCTTGCCGGGCTGTATTTAAAAGTGAAATAGGCTTAAATCAAGTGTGCAGGGCATGAGCAGAACCAAGTGCTGTGACAGGTGCAGAGTTGGATCTGCACTGAAGCCTCAGCTCCAGGTGCTCTGGGGGTGAGAGCAGGAGGGAGCTGCCCATGCACAGCCCCATGCAAAGCTTCCTGAGCATCCCGGGCTTTGCCCATCGCAGCCCCATACCTGGAGATCACCTCGGGTAACATCAAGACTGAAAAAATCCAATTTGGAGCCTTTGGTCTCACAGGAAACCCCGCACCCAGGTGCTGCAGCCCCAAGGCTGAACCCAGCAGAGGCTGTGCCAGCTGCAGCAGGACTGCATTGCACCCAGGGAGAGAGATCCAGGACCCAAACACAGCACACTTAAGTACTTTGCTGGATCAAGGCCCTAATTAGTAATGCTTGGTATTACATGCCAACAGGACTTCACTTCTGACTTTCTCCCGTGCTCCTGGTTTGCTTGCATTTGATAATGCTGTTTACTGGCTGCCAGCTACACCAGCTATGGCATCTCCTGCATTTCCAGTGTGCTGTCCCTTTTTCCTGGTGTATTCTGGCACCTGTTCCCTTTTCCCTTGCTCCCCACTGGGCTGGGGCAGGAGGACATCAGGTGCACACCAGCAACGAACTGATGAGGACTCTGCGGTCATTATAAGAGCCACCAATAACCCCCCACTGCCTTCATCACCCGAAGAAGAAACAAGCCTTTAATTTTACTAAAAAAAAAGTCACACTTTTCTAACACCACTGGGGGAAACCCACTGACACGTGAGGAAGAGGCAAACAAACATGTCCATGGCCCCATTCCCTTACTCAGAGAACTCAAGGGAGAAGCCACCCAGCCCAGCAGCATCTCACAGTGGCACCAAGCACGCAGTGCTGCATTTAGATGCATCCCATGCCAAAACCTTCTGGAGCCACCTGGGGATTAGTGCACGTCCCTATTCCAGACTGGAGAGCCTCAGTCCCCCCAGAATTACTCAAAGACATGAAGCCAGAGCTCACTGCCAGACCCACGCTTGCACTCTGCCAAGACACAGAAGAAATGCACCTTTGCTTCTCCTCCTGTGCCATGCAACGCTCTGCATCCATGGGACACCTGCACCCACATCTAAAAGCAGGGGAAAGGGCGAACGCACACCACCTCATCCTCACCAGACGATGCATAGAGAGGCAAGATACATGGGCATTTATTAGCAAGCATCAGCTGGGCCCACGGGCCGACCTCTGCCACAACATCTCATCCTGCCAAGAGCAAGGAACGGGTTTGGGAGAGAGGCTGAGCACCTCGAGGGCACGTACCTGGCTGCAGGGGAGCACGACGGTGCCCTCGGGGGAGAGCTGCCCGGGGTCGGGCCGGCGGCAGTCCAGCTGGACGAGGCTGCGGCACTGCTGGTGACACGTGTACCTGCAGTCTGGGAGAGAACAGAGCCATGCTGTGACCGGAGAGCTGCAGGGAGCCCCGGGTCCTCCCCTTGGTGCTCCACCAGCGCCCATGGGTGCCACCCGCAGCCGTGTCCCCCGAGCGCGGCTATCGCTCCCCCCGCTCTAACAGCCCGTCCACCCTTTTAATTTTTAACAGCCCTACAAACAGCATTCAATATATATATATGTGGGTTGTGCAAAATATAATTCCAGCACGGTCACTGACCTGTCGGCCGCCCCGCACCCGCTCCTCCCAATAAATAACACTGTCCCCAGAGCAGAGGTCCCCTCTGCAGGAAAACCTGCCTTTCCCTCTATTATTTTTATGCCCTCCCTTTTGGCATTGGGGTCATTGCTTTTGAATCTGTCAGACTTGCAGAAAGCAAAGCAATATCCCACGTTTGCTCTCACTGGAGATTCCTGCTCCTATCTGGGAATTCCCAGGCAGGAGCAGAGCAGTTGGGCTGTGGGAGCAGTGCCTGGGGCAGAGCATCTCCCTTAAGGGAACTGCTGATGGTTTAGCATCCATCTGACACCAGCTGTCATCCTCCCACTTCCAGTCGGATGTCTCAAGGCTGGGAAAGAAGCAAGGTGGTCTTCCTACTTATTTATTTTCCCCTTTATTTATTTATTTTTTTTCATTTTAATTAAGGATAAGCCGAGCAGTTGCATGGTAATGCAATGCATGACCTTTCGAGCAGCTGCTCAGCGGGGGACGTTTGCCAGCTCTGTGCTGGAGGTGCCCCGTGCACCGGGCTACGGCTGCAGCCCCACCTGAGCACCAGCACAGCAGGGCTCCATGGCCCCAAAGGCATCACAGACAGCTGGCCCCACGCACAGCCCTTGGGGTGGGGATGCTGGAGCATCCGTGCACAGGGATGCGTCTGCAGGACATAACGTGGACCACAAATCACAGCTCCTGAGTCCACCCCTGGCACAGACCCATCACGGCCAGGCATTTCCCCACAGGATTACAGCGTGACACCTCCTTAAGTCACCACCGCCTATTAACAGCCCTAATCACCACTAGCTGGTGGGGAGCACTAATTTTAGAAGCCCGACGCAGCCCTGGGAAGCAGCCATGTGACAGGGCAGGATGCCTCCCCTGCGGCCGTGAGATCATTCCTATTCGAGTCGAACAAAGCCACAGTTGGAAGCAGCATCTAATCACGATATAGCAAAAAAACTTTGGCAGCCAAAAGGAGCTGCCCTCCGTATGCTGATAAAGTTTCTCAGAGTGATAACGCTGGATTGCGCAACCGAGCCCCACCTGGATGCTCATCCATCCACCTAAGCACGGCCCTGCAGTCACCCTGCCCAGCCCCGTGTGCTATTGGCACCTTTTGGTAAAATGCTCTTAAAATCTGTTGTTTTTTTGGGTTTTTTTTTTTTGGCCAAAGTTTTCAGTTGCAGCATTGGTGCCGTGAGAGCCCAAGCTGCAAACCAACCCACGTGACATCCAAACAGATTGTGCAGACAGTGCTGCAGGAATTACCTTGCAGCCCCAGTCCCTGGTTTGCTACAGATCCTGAAACTCATTCAAATAAGAAAAAGCAGAATCCATTGGCATGCCAGCAGGCCCAAAGAGGAGCCCCAGCAGCAGCACATTGCAGGCTCCCTGTGCTAAGGGCATTTCTCCCACCTGCCCCCCAGCTCCGTGCCCCCCTGGCACAGCTCACACACATCACGGGGTGACCTCGGCCACTGCACCACAGTGGGACTGGAGCACAAAGCAGCTGCCGGGCAGGTGATGCTCCAGAACCATTGCTTCCTAACAGAGCAGTTCCCAACCTGGGCACAGAGGTGCGCTGGGACTCCAGGACCAGTCTGGAGCAGCACAGGTGAGGCAGAGGCATAAGGCACTTCCCCGCTGTGCTGTAAGGAATCCCATTACCCCTAATGAGCAGCAGCAACCAGCAGACACCCAAACACAGCACCCAGCCCTTACCTCTCAGCAGCGAGACCCCCCTGCCCAGCCACCGCGGTCCCTCCGAGCAAGACTTGGACTTGGGGAAGTGCCCGAATATTTTGCGGATTCTCTTTGTGTTGAGCCCAAAGCGGGCGCCCGCCCCTGCTCTCCCCTCCGACATCCTCAGCAGAGGGACCAAGGCTCCCAGGGCAGCACAGCACTGCGCAGAGCAGCGCCTGCCTCCACGGAGCCTTATCCCGTGGAGATAAAGCACTGACACGGGCCATTTGTGATCTGTTTGACGGATTTTTTTTCCCCTTTCTTTTTTTTTCTTTTTTTGGAACAATGAAGCCATGCACGGCTCGGGGCTCGCGCACCTCAGGGCTCGTCCCGTTCACCATGGAAAAGTTTCTATTTCTGGGGCTTTTTGCTTGATAAGATAAAACGACCCAACGGAAGAGATTAGAGCAGAGAGCAGGCGCAGGACCCGGCCGCGCTGGGAGGTCCCTTTCCAACATCCCCACTTCGCTGCTTTCCCCCTGCAGTTGTCTAAAGCCTCCAGTGTTGAATCAAACATGAGATGAAAGGAAGACACTGAGATTGGCCATGTGAGCAATATCGACTCGTGCCCTGCCCGGTTTTTGGATCAATGCTGCAGTTTTCCTGTAGCATCCGTCACTTCCAGCCATGCGAGGTGTTGGGTGATGGGGTGGACACAGGCATCATCCAGCAGAGAGCTTTAAACCCATCACCTCACCACCTCTGCATCACAGCTGCCCCTTCCCAGGCATCTCTTCACCAACGGGGCAGGTTCCCAGCATCCCGCACAACGCACTCCTCCCATTTCATCCACGGAGTTACAAAGATAAAAGTCTGCTGGATTTCCCCAGACATCACACCAAGCAGCACAGGGTAACACAGAGGAATTCCTTCCTCACCCCCCGGCTTCCCCCATCCCCGCAGCGACGCACGTCCCTTCTTCCCAACCCAGACCATCCAGCTCAGCCAATGCTCACCTGTGGAACCAAAGCCTCCATTGATGTCTCTCTCCATGAGCATGGGATAGGATGGCAGCAGCAAAGGGTGACCCGAGGATCTGAAGCCCCCCAGGGCAGCAGCAGCAGCCCCTGCCCGTGCTGTGTCCCCCAGTGAGCAATGCCTGCTGGGGGCAGGATGTGCCCTATGCCCGCCCTGCTGCCCTCATCCTCAGCCAGTGCTGCCAGGAGAACAGGAATCCGCCCCGGCCAGACCAAGGGAAGCCCCAGTATTGTGGGTCCCGGGTGCTGGCAGCAATTACTGTTTACTATTGTGACAGCAGGGATGGGAGGGCATGCAGGAAGGAGACATGGGAAACCCTCACAGCCAAAGTGCTGCTGGTGTGGGCAGAGCCCCTGACCCACAGAGCCCGGCTTGGAGCATCCTCACCTGCTACAAACTCATTATCTTAATGAAACAGCCACTCAAGAACCTGCAATGGCAGAGCTGCGGTTCCCAAGGTAGAAAGAGAACTGCTGTGCGTTCCTTCTCAAGGAAACGGGTCCTGATCCAGCAGAGTTTGAACACGCACCGAGCTGGGTGATTTTCCTGCAAGGAAACCCCTGGGCCAGCCATGTCCTGGTGGGGGGACACGATGCCCTGCTGAGCCAGGGAGGGCTCCGTGGGGACAAACCGTGACAGCAGCAAACACAGCAGGCTGTGGTCACTCCAAGCACAGAGGCACACCCAGCTCACCCCACAGGGCTGATCCCACGGGACCTGATAAGCACAGCCCAGGAAATACGCGGGCAGTAAGTCATGCCCTGCGCTGCCAGGATGAGCTCAGACCCAAGGCTGGAAAGTGCCTGCGGCAAGAGCCCGGCCTAAAGCAACGCACGGGATAAGGGGGAGGAGCGAGCGGTGGGATGGCAACGCTGCGGGTTTCCAGCAGCAGGAATTTCTTCGTCAGCACCTGCACCGCCGGTGCTGCAAGGAGGAGAAGTGGGGCACCTCGGGGGAACCAGCACCGAGCCACAATGAAACACTGCCAGGATAAGACAGCTCTGAGGCTGCACCAGCAGAGCTGCTCTGAGCAGAGCCAGGCTTCCAGCACCCACCCAAAAGGCTGAGCCCCCCACCCCCACCCCGGATATCCCTGATCAGAACCCAAATAAATCACAGCAGGGATTTGGAAGCCACGTTGTCACCTCCACATTCCAACATCCATGCTCCGCCCCACCTGAACAAACACCAAAAGAAAAAAAGCAAAACCAACAGAGACAGACCCACTGCTGCGGAGGGGGAGGGGGGGGGTGGCAGGTGCAGATGTGACAAGAATCCCCACTGAAGTTTCCCTCCCTCCCAACGAGGACACTTCGTTGCTTGGGGAATTTTAGAGGCAGAACCTTTCCCACAGTCCGAGCAGTTCTCTGCAGAAACGAAAAGGGAAGCAGTCACTGAAGGCTTGTTTCAATATCACTCGGAAAAGAGCCCTGGGAGAGAAATCCCTCAGCACACCTCATTACAGCACCACACAGCACTGGGAATTAACGCCTTGGGATTTTTGGAACCCTGAACCCCCCCCACGTGCACCCTCACCCCGCACGGACACCAAGGAGCGGGGCCACATCCAGCAGCCCCAGCTCTGCACCGCCACTGCAAGGCTCCTCATTAATTTGCACTGTCAGCCAGCGACCAGGGAAGAACGAATGGATTCATTACCAAGATTAATTGTGCTAGAAATACATCGGCATTCCTCATCTTCTAGCAGCAGCAGCGCCCACTGTACAGCGGTGACATTTGCACTACGGAGATGCGAAAGCTTGATCTAACCAGCAAAAAAAAAGCTGATTCTTCCTTAGTCACCTGATAGCACAACACCAAACCCCAGCCTGGAGCACTCTGCTGTGATGAGATTCCTTCTCCTCCATCTCTGCTGACCCAAGCAGACTGAGCTGCCTGTGCCAGGAGAAAGCAGCTCACAACCACCCCTTGCTGCTCCAAACCCATCCCATCAAGCCAGGCACACTGCTTGGGCAGGAGAAGCACCACCAGCAGCACATCCCCTAGAATTCCCCCATAGTATGAGGGTGGGAGCCCTTTCCTCGTTTCAGAAGGTATGGAAATAACGAGGCAGCAGGTGCCACTTTTTAGTATTTGCAGTTGATTTGTGGCACCTGCGTTGCTCACCTCTGCTGCCTGTGACACGGGGCTGCCCACCCGGCGTGGCCCAGCTCCTCACACCGGGGTGCACACGGGCTGCTCCTGCACGAGGACACCCCGTTCAACCCCTCCCCCCCCCAACACACACGATAGGAACGTGAACCCCTCGTGCAGAACCAAGCGCTAATGCACCCGATGGGAGCAGTGCACGCTCTCGCCGTGCGCTCCTACCGCTCGCTCCGGGGTTTGGGGCAGAGCGAGGCGCCGAACCAACCTAAGGGCGATGTTCCTAACGTGCTATTTCTGGAAGGATTGAGCTCCTCCGTGAGGCGTTAGACCACGAGCCCTTCCTGCCCGATGAGCCGATAATCCCATCTCCCCCGGAAAAACCTCGACTCCCGCATCCCCCGGACGGCCCCGCACCCCACGGGGGCAGCTCGGCGTGGGGACGGGCTGGGGCCGGAGGGGGGGGAGAGGACCCGGGTCCGGGAATGGGGGGCACGGAGCGGTGACGGCGGGGAGGAGGGCAGAAATGCGGGACGGCGGGCGGGGACAGCGGGACGGCAGCACTCACAGTCGCAGCGCAGGGCGCGCTCCCGCACGGCCGCTCCGCACAGATCGCACCACCCGCGGCTCGGGGCCCGGGGGACGAAGCGGTGACCGCGGCCGCGTTCCGCCGCTTCCCGCGGAGCCGCGAAGATATTGCGCACGTCGGGCAACAGCCGAGGGGCCCCTCCGCGCCGCCGCAGCCGCCGCGCTGCCCTGGCCCCGCCGGGGCTCCCCGGGGCTCGGCCGTCCCGCGGCTCCGGGCCGGGGGGAGCGGGGCCGGGCGGTACCCGCCGCATGGAGCCCGGAGCGGAGGGGCTGCGGGCGGGGGCACGGCCCCACGGGCGGGCACGGCACGGCACGCCGCGCTGCGGGCTCCGGGCGGGCGGTGCGGCCGGGAGGAGCGGGCAGGGCGGGCGCGTTGGGCCGGCCCCGGGGAGGAGACATGGAGGAGGGGGGGGAGTGAGGGGAGCGGCCTCGCGTGGGGTTTCCGCGGGGGATCTTCTCGTGGTGACCCTCCCGGAGGACCGGTTCCTCCCATGGGATCGTACCCCCCCCTTCCCCGCAAACTTTCCCTTTAGGATTTCCCCATGGAATCTCCACCCACACTGTTGTGAAACCTCTCCCCGCGGGACCGGGGACGTTGCATGCATACATCACCCTAATCCTGGTCCGGCAACTGGGGTGAGCAGCACGCAGCACAGAGCTGGCAGCTGTCCCCAGTGCACGCTGCAGGAGCACAGCACCATCCCATCCCATCCCATCCCATCCCATCCCATCCCATCCCCGGTTTTTCCCCTACAGGAGCAGTGTGGTCACCCCTAAGCTGCTGCTTTACATACGGTCACTAAAACTGAGCTGAAGACACAGACCCTCCTGCACAGAGCAGTGCATGGACCAGGCTGCAGGGACAGCTGGAACAAATTACCTTTCCCCACTGAAATGACAGCAGGGCACCGGAGTGACGCTGAGGGCTGCAAGCCCAGGCAATTAGCTCTCCCAGATGAGGCTTTTGTGGTTGTGGAAGAAGTGAAAGGGAAAATATTATGGACAGGTTTTGGATTCGCTCTGCACAGGCTCCAGTGCTGCAGCTCTGAGGACGCCTATTTGCAAAGCTCTTGGGGTGCAGAGATGGGGGTGCATGGATCAGGTGCTGCACGCTGCTGTGCTGCTCCAAAGGTCTGATGACAAAGAGGCAAAGTGAATTCCTGAGGACAGGATGAGCCAGGGATGCTTAAATCCCTTTGAAGGATTTTAATTTGAAGGATGGATCCGGCTCTGATTTACAAAAGACCTGTGCAATAGGCAGCCCCTAATAAGAGCTTAAAACTAAAGGAGCAATAATGCAGCTTGAAAAATCCCGGTTTTGTTCTGCTAAGCAGCGTGACTCATATTGGAAGGTCATTTTCTTCCCCATTCAGGCTCCTGGTTCTCTTTCATGCATCCTCTACTTCTGCATGAGAACAGCAGCAGATTTGTTTCCCCAAAGCGTGATGTTTTACTCCGTGCTCATCCCAGCCTGGGAGACGCAGCAGATTCGTTGCCATTCTCTGCTGCCTCAGCAGATATTCAGGTCTGACAGCATAGGAAACTCTTCCAGGACCAGGGTTAACAATTTTGGAAAAAAAAAAAAAAAATCCCGATGAACACTGGCAAGAAAATTCCTTTTTCGTTTAGATTCTGGGAGTCCTCTCCGCAGCTGCTGCGTTATGGCAGCTCAGCAAGGGCTATTAGCAGCGCTTCCTTTTGGTGCACGCCAAGAAAGAAATCCTTTCTTTTGGAGCCAAACACGTTCCAGGTCAAACGCTCGCGTGGTCCACATCGATGCAGCTCTGCTGGACCTGGGGTAGAGCAGCACCTGGGCTGCTGCCCTGGGAGATGGCTTCAAAGTGATGCGGGTTGTAAAGCGGGGTGAGTCCTAAGAAAATCATTTGCAGGGGAGAAGCTTTTAAGAGGTTGCTTAGCTCTACTGCTTCCACAGCAGGCGGTTGGGTTTGGCAGTCGAGATGTTGGTTTTTACAATTAAAATGAATGGGAATGTACAGATTTGGTGCCAAGTACCACTCCGAAGCAGTTTCCTGCACGGGGGCAGCTCCTGACGCTCCTGGCCTGTTCCTACAGGAAAATGAAGCCAGGGCAGCCTGGAGCCACTGCTCCCTGCTCCTTCAAGGTGTGCTGCGTGCCTTGCTCCCCACTGTCCCCATGTGTTTGTGCTGAGAGCTGGGCAGAGCTGCAGCAAGAAGCTGTTCTGCATCATGTCCCTATACATGTCCCAGCAGAATGTGGGAATATTCCCCATGGTCACTGCACGGAGCAGCACTGGGCACTGCCTCTCTGCAGTGCTGCTCTCTCTCCGTGCACTGTCCCAGTCCTGGGCTGGGGACAACGTGGGGCTGAGCAGCCCCATGAGCCTCAGCTGAAGGCTTTGGGCTGAGCTGATGCTTGTCACCTCTGGAGACCTTGCTGGGAAGGGGACTGAAGGGAGGGTGAAGGGCAGAGCTGGGTGCTGCGCTCCGTGCCAAGGGATGGGTTCGGGCAGGCACACTGAGCCTCCTGGTGCTGAGTCAGACCGGCTTGCCCAGGCGATGGCTCCTTGCAGAGGCACAGCCAAACCCTGAGCCAGGGCTGCAGGAGTCATCCCAGGGCTTTGCTGGGACTTTCAGCACTGACTCAGTGATCACCAGAGGATTACGGCGTCTTGTAAAAGTCGAGGTCAAAAAGCAGCAGGAAATTCAGAGCGTAACAAACCACCAGTAACAAGCTGGGTGCAGCCCTGGTGCAGAGCTCCGGGCTCCAGTGGGATGGGAGCAGTGTGCTCCTAATCTGTGCCATTCCCTGGAGAAGAAGAGGAGCGTTCTGCCCAGGGCAGCTTCAGAGTTCCTGCCTGGGTCCCCTTACCCCCATCCCCGTCCCCATCCCTGCTGCAGCCCGGCCATGCCATCTCCACTATTTCAACCTGTGAATTAACGGCAGAGGTGGACATTAAGGAATTCTTTTTGACAGATCTCAGTTATATTTACAGAATTGCACCAAAACAGAGAAACCTCCCCTGGTTTCCTGCGCCCACAGCCATCAGCAGTGGCTGGGATGAGGCTGAGCTGGGGTTGGGGCTGGGGGCAGGAGGAGGGCAACAGGGTCAGCAACGGCGCTGGGTCCAATTTTGTCCTCTCCTCCTTTGGGTGCAGCCCCTCCTGCCCTGGGCTCAGTGGGCAGGGTCAGAAACCCCTGAACAGGCAAAAAGGCAAAAGAAAATTTCTCTGTCTACACTCTTCATCATCCAGCGTGGGATACGGAGAAGCCAGAAAGTCATCGAGTCCTTCAAGCACTTTTAAAAAGGGAAAAGCCCAGTGCTGCATCAGTTTCTCATCAAATATTCAAGGCTAGCAGCCACCCGACGCTGGAGAACTGTGCAAAAGTGCTGGAGCACAGAGGTAGGATCCAGAGAGCTGCTCCAGCACCAACGCAGTGTCAGAGCAGTGCATAGTGTGGGACCCGTGGTGCTGGCAGTGATCCCCTGTTTGCTTCTGCAGCTGCAAATGCACCGTGCTCAGACCCCAGGAGCAGGAGCAGCCCCATTGAGCCTGTGGGAACAGAGCAAAGTTTGGGGTTAGAGGGGCAGCACTGACCCTGGGCTCGGTCCCATGGCCACTTCTGTAAGTCCTTCCCTTCTTCCCTTGTTGAATTTACTGTGGATGTGCTGCAGCACCACGCTCTGCTGCACAAACAAGGCTGGGGTGAACCACTGATGGCTGGTTCTCTTCCAAAATCCAGCCCGAAACTTGGAGATTTTGCTACGAATACCCAGACTGCTGGTGTGCACTAAGGCCCCAGGGGCAAGGCTGCAGAAGAAGCAGCCCAAGGGGCTGTGCCAGCAGCAGGATGCTGAGCTCTGCAGCTCTGAGCTTTGCAGGACTGAGCAGCACAGGGAAAAGGCTGCACAGAGGGTGGTGGGCATTGCATAGCATTTGCACTGGGTCATGCTTAAGTTTCCAAGAAAGACAAACACTCTCTGCTTTCAGAGGGTGATGCAGGCACGGTGCTGCTGGGATGGCCGTGGAGCTGTGGCTGTGGCTGTGCTCAGTGCCCGGCCCCTATGCAGCATACAGGGTTCTCCGGGTGCTCCACTCACCGCTCGATGATGCCGTTGTTGAACTGGAGGTCGCACGTCACCGACTTCATCTTCTCCAGCAGCTCCTGCATCCTGCAGAGACACAGCCCAGCCCTTACGTGGGGGCTGCTCAGCTGCCTCCGTCCCCCACAGGAGCAGAGGGGATGCTCCCATCCCCGTTCCCCGAACTGGGATGGCACCCAGCAGCATGAGGGCATTGCATGGGGCTGCACATGGCTCCCCAGCCCCACACCAGCTCTGCGGAGCCCTCGCACAGAGCTGTCCCCGTGGACAAACTGTCCCCAACACTCACTGCAAAGCCATCTCCCGGCTGCAGGGGAGGGTCAGGCTGCGCTTCTCCTGCACGACCATCTGCAGAAACTTGTCCAAAGCCTGCGGAGATGGAGGGGATACAGCTCAAGCGTCCCCCAAGCTGCTCGCGTGCACGGCCTCTGCTTACCCCAGGGTGACAAAACGTTCTGGGGAATGACGCACGCGCGGTCACACCCAGCACACCCACTCCTCGGGATGAACAGAACAACCCAACCGAAGGGCATCTCCCTGCCAGCCCTGCTGCAGCACGTCAGGTAATCCACCGTGACAACCGGAGGCGACGCTTCAGCTTTTCCGCAACAGCAGCTTCCTTACTGAGCACAAACCCGCTCCCCAGCGCCAGCTTTGGAGCAAGAGTGGCACTGCCAGGCACCAAGCATTGCTCTGCTCAGCGGGGCAAAGCAAACTCCCAAACCTCCGAGCATAAGGCCTGAAACTCCAAGCATAACGCCAGCGCCCTGCAAGCCCTGCACCCAGCACAGCCCTCAGCAGTGCCCACCAGCTGCAGGCAATCCTGGCACTCGCTGGCCTCCACGCTGCAGGCGCTGATGCGGTTGCTGAGCCTCTTCAGGTGCTTCTTTATCTCACAGACTTTCCTAGGAAGGGCAACAAGAGCAAACGTTCTGGTCGATGTCGGTCACGCCGTTTGATATTTCTGCGGTTTTAGTTCTGCTGTCTGCAGACCATGCCGGATCTGAGTTAAAATCCCAAGGGAAAGCAAATGAGTGGCAACGGTGTTGTAATTAGGGCCGCAGCTCTGCTATCCAAACAGCGCTAATAGCAAACTAATTAATTAGGGAAAGTGCTGCTCTAAGTGGGATTCGGCTCCGGAGCTTTGCTGCTGCCCACGGCGCAGTCCTGTCCCCAGGGCTGCTCACAACAACGCCGGGTGCCTCGGGGTGAGCTGCACCGGGAATGACACAGTTGTATAAAAAAAGCTTTGGTTTGGCCTTAAAATATAAAGGGAAGAATATTTCAGGTGAATGGTCCGCCTCCGGTCCCCAGAAAAACACCCACACCGCCACAAATGCTCCGGGATAAACTCAAAACAAGGCAATTACTGCTGGAGTGAAACTAATTTTAAATAACGGGCCGTGACTCACAGTGCATTGTGCCTAGGGATGGAAAAACATGCAAAAATACCCCAGGAAAACAGCAGCCGCCCCTCTGCCCTGCTCTCTGCTGCTGTGACAGGCAGCGGGTTGTGCTCGAGCACTGCAAGGCAGCCTGCTCTGCGCTTTGTTCCCCAAACACCACTTAACATAAAGTCACTGCTAACAAGTGGATCTCTTGGTCTCAGTGGCAGTATTGCCCTGATGGAATAACCCTGCTCCCCACTGCAAGGAGTGCGGCTGCAAGAAGGAAGCTGCAGGTTTACATGGAGCGGGGCTGTTCCCAAACTTCAAAGAGCGTGGCACAGGGTGAGAGCAGACATGGGGAAGGTTTGCTCATGGTCACACCGAGCTGCTGCTCTAAGGTCTCATTGCTATGTTACGAGTCCCTCAGCAGCAGTGCTATGGGCTCCATCCAACCACATCCCAGTGTTAGAGCAATGGCCCGATCCCCATCCCAACACCAGATTGATCATAGAATCATAGAAACCTTAGAGTTGGAAGGGACCTTTAAAGGTCATCTAGTCCAACTCACCAATCGATGGCCTCAGCCACATCCCAACATCAGATCGATGGCCCCATCCCCATCTCAACACCAGGTCAATGGCCCCATCCACAGCCCCATGTCAAATCAATGGCCCCATCCCCATCCCAGTGTCAAACCATTGTCTCCATTCCAACACCAGCTCAGTGGCCTCATCCACATCCTAATGTCAGATTGAAGGCCCCATCCACAGCCCAATGTCAGATCAGTGGCCCCATCCCCATCTCAACACCAGGTCAATGGCCCCATCCACAGCCCCATGTCAAATCAATGGCCCCATCCCAACAACAGACTGATCATAGAATCATAGAATCCTTAGAGTTGGAAGGGACCTTTAAAAGTCAACAAGTCCAGCTCACCAATCGATGGCCTCAACCACATCCCAACATCAGATCGATGGCCCCATCCCCATCTCAACATCAGGTCAATGGCCCCATCCACAGCCCAATGTCAAATCAATGTCTCCATTCCAACACCAGGTCAATGGCCCCATCCACAGCCCAACACCAGATCGATGGCCCAATCCACATCTTAATGTCAGAGTGATGGCCCTATCCCAATGCCAGGTCAATGGCCCCGAAATCTTGAGCTGGAGTCATACCTTGTCCTGCTGCCATGCAGGGCCAGAGCCTCCTGGTACTGCTGCGCACACTCCTCCTGGAAGATGAGCAGCACCTTCCTGGCCAAGTGCCCCAAATTCACCCTGAAACCAGGAGAGGAAAAATAAACAGGAAAACGAGCATGAAAACGAACACCGCCGGTTCCTCATGGAGCCACCTGCTGCGTGTGTCCTTCCTCAGCCTGAATGAGCCACGGGCATGCTGCATCCCACTGGGATGCCATCAGCAATGCCAGCGTGGGACTGGAAGGGTGGGGTGGTGCCACTCACTTGTCCAGTTTGTGTATCTGCTCCTCGTTGTGGCCTAGCCCTTGGGGAGGAAAGACACGGGTCAATGCCAGAGCAAGCTCTGCACATCTTGGGTTCATAACCCAATCAGTGGGCGATCCCATAACACACAGGGGCTCTTCAGTGTGACAATCCCTGGGGTTACTCTCACAGCACAGAAATATAAAGCCAGCAAATGGAAATGATTTGTTCTCCTGGAGGTCAGTGCCCCACTGCATGCCCCGGGACTCACCTGGACACGTCCTGGCCTTGCGGAACTGCTTGTAGATGAGCTGCATCTTCTCCAGACAGCACTCAATCTGCCGGATGCTGTGAGGTGGGGCCAGGAGGGAGGTGTGAGGCCACCAGGAGGGGGTGTGGGGTTGGGGCTCCCTCCCCAGGGTACCCAGCTCAACCCAAAATCAAACTGAAAACAGCCACGGGGATTTGGGTAAAGCATCTGCAGTACCATTGTATTTGTATCTACAACCCTTTTGTCTTTGTATCGACAAACCTATTGTCTTTGTGTCTACAAACCCATTGTCTTCAACCTACAAACCCACTGTCTTTGTACCTACGAACCTTTTGTCTTCATGCGCTTGCTGCCCATGATGCACCAGTTCAGACACGATCCCATCCAGCACCCCTTGGAAGTCGAAGATGCTGTGGGAGCACTGGGAAAGCTCCTCCGCCACCTGCAGAGGTCAGTGAGAGGTGGGGGTCAGTGGGAGGTAGGGGTCAATGGGAGGTGGGGGTCAATGGGAGGTGGGGATGGCTCCTCCCAGTACTGCCCACACCCATGGGTGCTCCCAGCCCCCCCCGGATGCTCACCCTCTGCAGCCGCATCTTCACTGCGGCCACGTCTTTCAGGGTTGGGAGTGCACTGCCCCCAGGGACAGCCTCGTACCTGCAGGAAGCCAAAAGGGAACCATCCTGAATATCCAGGGGGGAAAACGAGCCATCAGCTGGGCAGAGAGAACACAGAGCTGTCCCCGAGGGAGCTTGGGGCACCCAGAGGCAGCATCAGTGCTTTGGAACTACGTGAATTCAACCGAAGTCAATGAGAACCATGTGTCCGCATCTTTTTAGATGAAACAGAAATTAAGAAGCTTGCTGAACTGAAAAGAGGAAAGGAAGGCAAGCCAGCAGCAAGGCACTTTGCACTGCAACAACAGAACAAAAAGCAGAGTAAGCGTGGGTTATTTTAGATGTTATAGGGTTGGCTTTGCCCGGGGCAGAGCACTAGGATGGGTGCACCCAAACAGGACAAGGAATTCCCCCGGGCTCCTCGAGATGCTGCTCCATTAGCAGAGCCCCTCCAATGGGCACAAAGGACATAAAAGGTATCGAGGACACAAAGTGACATAAAGGGTATAAAAGACATCGAAGTGTAAAGGACATAAAGGGCATCCCATTGCAGGTGGGTCAGGAGGGCTGGGAGCACCCCAGGGCAGCTCTGGAACTGTGGGCTCCAAGAGCCCCATAGAACTCCCCGCACTTACAGCCCACGGGTCTTCCCCTCCAACAGCTGCAGCCCGGAGAGCACCACGTTCATCCCCCTCCTCTGCTCCAAAACCCTCAAGCACTCGGACCTCAGGTTGCCGCTGCCAGGAGAAAAAGTGATTAGTGCATTGTCCACCCTGTATGCCATCAGCTTTAGGGCTCCTTGGGCTCAGGGAAAAGCGGGGGTTGGGCACGGTACGAAGGGAGCAGTGCTGGGTGTGAAGGTGCTGCTCTGCAGGGAGCAAGGACACAGCACAAAGAGCTCCTGCCCAAAGAGAATGGATGCAGTGGGGGAAATGCACAGAGATAATCCTAATGAGGAAGATGATGATGATGATGTGTTCCTAGCACCTCCCAGACTGAAAAGATCGACTCAAAAGTAGCAAATTTGGGTAGGAGTATCCTCAAGCTCCGAGTCCCCATCTGGGAGCAGTCCCCTCCCCGCCTGACACATGTGTCCCACGCACAGGGCTCCAGCGCTGCCTGCTGCAGGAATTCAGAACCCTCCCCAAAACCCAACACAACACTTCCCATTGAAGCAGGGGGGGGGCTGCCCAACACTCACATCACCCAGTGCAGCCCCCGCACCGACAGCTCCTGGCACCGCCGCAGCTCCTGTGCGATCCGCAGTGCCTGGTGCACGGCGCCCACCGCGCTCTGCAGAAGCAAAGGGACGGGGACGGTGGCTGTGTCCCCTCTGCTGGGGCTCCCCACGTCCCCCCCTCCTCTGCCTACCTTGGCAGTGCTGCAGTCGGCTGCCACATCCACCTTGGGGACAAACTTGGGGAAGTCGAGAGCCGCTGGAAAGGGGGAGAGCGGTCAGAGCGCTTCAGGAGGGACATCCCAACAAGACCCAGAGCTGCTCAGGCACCGGAGCACTGCGGTGCTCGAGGCTCAGAGCAGCTCTCCAAGGCTGGAACTGGATGACCTTTGAGGTCCCTTCCAATCCAAGCTGCCCCATGAATCTATGATTTTGGAGAGGTGGGTGAAGGTGTGAGCCGCCTGCAAAGCAGAGCATTGCACCCACGCTACAACCGTGGGAGGAGACTGAACCTGCAGCCTCCTAACCCTGCTGCCCCTACCCCTGAGCCCAACAGGGTGGTGGTCATCGAAGCAAACCTCTCATGGTGCCCACCCCACACCCCGGATGGGGAGCACTGCGACGCACTTCAGAATACTCACGGTCTCTGTATCTCACGCCCACCACGTCCTCTGGCTGCTCAGCGCAGCTCAGCAGGGTCAGAGGGTTGTGCCGGGCTGTTCTGCAGAAGTTGTGGGCTTGGAGGTTGGGGTCCAACTCATAGGGGTGGCCTTCAAAAAAATATTCTTGGTGGTGAGGGGCTACGTGTGTTTGTTTGAAGACAGCATCTAAAAACTTGCTGGTACTGAAATGCAAAAAAAAAAAGAAAAACGAAAGGATGGGGAATGAACCACGAGGTGAGCACTCAGATTTCCGCTGCTTGAACTGCTAATGTCTTCTTGTAGCAAAACAGCACCGAGGCCACGGAGGAGCTGAGCCCCCCAACCCACCCAGCCTCGCTGGGCACCCTCACGTGTTGTAGGAGTGGATGTAGACGCGGTGCGAGGACGCCTGCTGCAGGGAGAAGACGTCGACCACGATCCTGTGCAAAATGTCATTGGTTTCTGCAAAGAACTGATCGAAACCCCAGCACTTCTCCTGGTCCGCCTCCAGGATGTTGGCCAGAATGGGAACCAGCTGGTCCTTCAGCCCCCTGCGGCAGCAAGAGGAGGGGAGGAAGTGAGAAGAGCGTTTGTATCGCTGCAGCCGTGTGCAGGGGACCCCGCGGGGACACTCACGTCGAGAGCTGGCAAGTGAGGGGCAGCTCGTAGCTCCACTCGATGCCGCCGTTCTCCTGCCGCTGCACGCCCGCAATGGCCCCGGGGGGCTTCTCAGTGGTGATCTTGTACCTGGGGTGCAGTGGGGCGGGGAGGGGGGGTCAGGAAAAGGCACAGCTTACAGCAAGAGCGCAGAGCGGAGGGAGAGAACAGCCCAAGAAAGAGTGCAAAAATTCCATGCCCCTCTTAAGGCTGCCTTCCCTTTGAGGCGCTTCGCCGCAGAGCCGTGGGGATGCGTGCAGAGGACGAATATGGTAAATGGAACACACGCCCTTTACCATCGTGTGCACGCGTGGTCCTCACACTGCAGGCAGCCAGGAGCTGCACTGCAAGCCTTTCAGGGCTGGACGGGATTATTACCCTATTTCAGGGCTATCTGGGGTTATTAACCCACCTACCCAAGGTGTACCCGGGTACCCGGGTACCTGGGTACCCAAGCTACCCGGGATCATGAACTTACCCCTAGGCTCTAAGGGATGCAGCTATAAAGGACACAGCGCTGCTGTCCCGCACCAGGTACCCACATGGTCTCCTTGTTCCTGCGGGGTCCCCCGAAGGGCACGAAGGGCAGGCTGCCGGTGGCAGCGTGGTAGAAGGTGACGCCGATGCTCCAGAGGTCGACGGTGACACCGTACGCCTTCTGCTGCGGCTTGCGCAGGACAGCGCGCTCGTACATGTCGGGATGCTGCGGGACGGAGCAGAGCATCACTGCCCGCCGAGCCCCGCGGGGTGGAATTCAAAGCGGCTACGTGGCCCCTTATGGTGGCCGTGGGTTGGATGGTTGGGCTGGATGATCTTAGGGGTCTTTCCAGCCTGAAGGATTCTCTAAGTGCCGTGCCCTCGACACCAAATAGCGCCTGTGACGCTGCGAGCTGAGAGCTCACTGCAAAATAAGAGGGCCCCTTTGAAAGGGGCTCTGCACATCACTGCTTCTCTCAACGCAGCACCCACCATTGGATGGAGGGAGGGATGGACACTGTCCCCTGCACACCCCGGGGCAGTACTCACGAGGTACTCCTCCGTCCCATAGACAGACACAAATTTTTCGTCGTCCTCCAGCTCCCGGGCGGCACCGAAGTCCGTCAGTTTGTAGACGCTCTGCCCGTCCTCCCCCACCAGGCGCATGATGTTGCCGGGTTTGATGTCCCGGTGCACGACGCCGTTCTCGCGGAGGTGGTTCATCCCTGCCACTGCGAATGGGTCAGGAACAGTGGTGGTGTTTGTACACATACAAGCAGGACAGCGGTGGGGACAAGCCCCAGGGGTGGCTGCACATTAATGGGGACCGACGTGACTTTGGGTAATGAGGAGGAGCAGAGAGCGCATAGGGTTGCACAGCCCTAAATCCTCAGGTGTGGGGCACAGCCCATTCCCAAAGCTGTTGGAAAGGGAAATCCTTCAGGCTTTCCCCACAGCCACGCTCCCCAGCCACCCAGCAGTGCCGTTTCCAAGCTCACATGTTGGCCCCACCACACACTCCCAATGGCTCTGGGACGGGGATGCCGCTCACCCACGCACTGCAGCACCACGAGGAACTCGGGCTCGGCCAAGCCGAAGGCGTTGGCGGGGTCCTCGAGGACGCTGAGCAGGCTGCCACTGGAGCAGTACTCCATCACCAGCACCTTCTGCTTGCTGCTGCCCTGCGGGAAGCGGGGTGAGGGCAGGGTGGCTGTAGGGCCCCCACCTTCCCATCCCCCCCAGCAGGACCAGGCAGCCATCATCGGCGGGGCTGTGGGATTCTGCACGGACACTGCAGTGCAGGAAGGAGGCCCCGGTCCCGCTTACCGTCTCCTCCACTGCGAATAACTTGACGATGTTCTTATGGTTCAGCTTCCGCAGCATCTCGAACTCCCGCATCTGCACCTCCTGCGGGCGCAGGTAGCTGGCTTTGTTGAAGACCTTGACAGCAACCAGCTCCCCTGATTTCTGGGGAAGGAGGAGAAAGAGGAAAAGGGCACGGCGGGTCACCCTGTCCCTACCAGCGCCCTTAAGCCTCACTGCTGCTCTGGGCGCCAGCGATGCCCGAGCACAGCTTGCTTTCTGACAGCCTTGGCTTCCTGCATTGCAAAAGCAAACACTGCTGCTCGCTCCGTTGGCTTCCTGTCGCTGCAGCCCACGTGCTCCGTGCGCGCACGTTTCTGCAGCGCTGTCAGAGGTTTGCAGAGGGGTGGGGGCACGCAGCTGCCGCCCGCGCTCTGCTGCTCTCAGCTCACCCTCTGCCCCGCGCTTGGTGAACAAAGATCAGAGAACAACAGGGCTGTGAGTCTATCCCAGTGCCGGCAATGTTTGCATGAGTATGCAAATGGCCGTGGCTGGGGGGTTTTCAGAACTTTGGGCATTCCCCACCTCCCCCCCCCCCATCCGGATGCTGGGGGAGCAGCCCCGCACAGTGCGCAGCACAGAGCTCAGCTCACCCCAAAACCAGCTCTCATCCCACAGAGCCACGGAGGGAAAAATAAATCCAGAGCAGCCCTGGACTGCCGGAGCAGGAGGGTACGGGGGTTTGGCGACCCTGGGGTGGCCGTGTCCCCCCCCCTGCCACCCCCTTACCTTGCTGCGGGCTTTGTAGACGCAGGCCGTGGCTCCCTGGCCCAGCAGGTCGTCTGTGCTCCAGAGGTAGTTGGGGGTGCTCTGCATCTCCTGCACCGGGAGCACCGCCGTCACCCACCGCCGCTCGCAGCCCCCTCCGCCGCTCCCCCCTCTGCCGCCAGCAATGCATGGGAGAGCCGCAGGCACAGCACAGCTGCAGCGGCTCCTGCCCTCCTACCTGCGCATGGGAGGCAGCGACGCTGCTCTTTGCTCCGCCAAACCCCGCTGCTCGCTGGGACCTGTCGGGGCCGGCAGCGCAACACCGGCGGATGCAGCGAACCACGGGCGGAGAGAGCTGCAAGGTGGAGAGAGGCACCTCCCCGCTGCAGAACAGAAACCTTCGGGATTGCAAAACTCGCTCTGCAAGCATCGGCTGCGGCTGGAGGAGGAAATGCTTCAGCTTCCTGCTCGAGAAAAAAAATTCCCGGAGCCGCAGCCGTCCGCAGGCAGCTGGGACAGAGATGGGGCCAACGGTGCTGGGCATGGCCAGCATGCAATGCTGCGTGGGGCAGGGAGCCGGGGGCAAGGGCTGAGGGTTTGCACAGCAGTGCCGTGCGTGGTCCCCTCCGTGCGGTCACCGCTGCTCTTCGTGTCCTCACCGTGGGGCACAGCATCGCGCATTGGGATGTGCAGATGTTGGGCTGCAGCGCCGTGCTGCCTTGTGGGTGCTGCAGAGCTGGGATGGGGCTGGGATGGGGATGCCTGCAGCCATTGGAGGAGATGGGTCACCCTGGGACCATGGGATATTAATTAACACCAGAGGTGGATGTTCCCTGAGGGTGGCCCTGCAGACCCCAGTGCCGGCAGCACCGCAGATCCCATCCCTGCAGGAGCCAGAGCCACAGGAGCTGTAAGTCTGTTACACCCCAAATAAAGCCCAGACCAGGCGAAGAGGAAGCAGGTGCAGAACAGAGCAATCTGCTGCCTCCTTCCTCAGCTGCAAACCCATCCCCCTGCATGAGAAGCACTGACCCAGCCCAGCAGCGAGCAGAGGGCAGTGGGGAGAACTCGGGGCATTCCCCGGCCGCTCCCAGGCTGCGTTGCCAGCATTGATCTCACCCTGGGTCAGAGCTCTGGGACTCCTCACGGCAGCAAACAGTGACAGCACCGCTGTCCCCACGTGCACACAGATACGGTCACATGGGAACAGAGCTCGGTGCTACAGCGCGGGACACCCCCAGAGCAGGGCAGGCCCCAGTGCCAGGGGCACAGCACAGGGCTGGAGCTGGTGGGTGGGACGTGGGAGCACAGTGGGATGCGGGATAGGGTGCAGGGTGAGATGCACGATGCTCGGGGTTCTGTGCTGCTGCAGGGCCTGGCTCACGTTCCTGCTTGCTTCCTGGTGCCTTGCCTTGCCCAACCTCAGCAGCCCACGTCCCTCTATCAGGAATCTTCTTAGGATCACACGCATGTGTGTCTGATGGAGCTCTCCTGGTGCAATGCAGCACACGATGCATCCCGAAGGGGATATGGGGCTTCACTGAGCTGCATTTCTGCACCACGCCAGAACCTGCCCTACAAACCCATCAGGGAGCTGCTGACGGGTGACACACCTGCAAAGCGACACGGGGCCAAAGGCAGCAGAGCTCAGAGCACACCACAGCCCCGTGGCACTCAGCATGGAAAAGAAAGCGAAACAAAGGCTGTGGGAGCAATAAAACCCCGCAGCACCCCCGGAGCAGGGCTTTCCTCCAATTCCAACCCGCACACGTTGCTTTCAACCGATGGCTGAGCCGAGCTGGGCTGACGGCAGGAAATAACCGACGTATTTATGACACCCCGAAGTTATTTCCTAGCCGCAGCTCAGCCCTCGTGCACTGAGCCGCTGCGCTCCGCTCGCTCCAGCTGATGGCAGCAGAGCCCCAGCGACGCGTCCCGGCTGTGCTCCGCTGCATGCAGACAGCGGGAGGGCTGCACACCCCAGCAGGGAACAGCGATGGGATCAGAGGGCTTTAAGGGATTACAGCATCCTCCTCCGGGCTAGTGGGTTAATGCCCCGAAGCGTCTGTTGGCGTGTCACCCCATTACCAGGGTGTCACCCCGTTACCTCTTCCCACTGTACAGAGGAATAATAAAAAGCACCGACCAACGAGCACCTGCATCCCCTGGAAATCCACGGGGACTCGATGTGGGGCTCCCTACGCTGTCACACGGGGCTGAGCCGGCAGCCTCGCCGTGTCCCCAAGCGCCAAGCACGGGGCTGGGGATGGAACGGTGCAGGATGGGAACCCACCGCTGCCCGGGGATGTGGGGACGGGGGGGCCGCCCCCAGCTGACCCCCAGTGCAGCTGGGTTCAAGTGAGCCCTCGTGGTAAATGATTAATTCCTCGGAACCTAAACAAAGGGAATCCAACGTGACAAAGCCCTGACACAGTTCCCTCACCCCGCTCTGCAGAACACACGCTGAGATGGGGGCAAACCCAGCAATAACAACGACGACCCAATCCGTAATCTCAACCTCAAATCCTCTTTCCCAGACAGTTTGAGGCCCATCCTCTCCAGGAAAAGGACGAAGATTAAGCGTTTTTCCAATCAGGTCACTGCAAAGGAAACGCGTGCTCTGCTGAAGCCTGCTGGTGGTGGATAGGTGTGCACAGGAGCAGACGGACACACGGCTCGCACGGTGCCACGTGGCCACGCAGGACACATGAGGATGATGCTCGTTCTTTGCTCCTTCCGACCACTGCACCCATGGGCCCACGCGCTCACCCCCTACATCACTCATTGGCACCCCCAGGTCAGCGTTTCCACCATACCCAAAACATTTATTTCTCCAAAACTATTGCTAATGACAACGGATACAGTTCGTAGCCCCAGTACGGATTTAACATTTCCAACACATATACTCCTAAATACTGTACAATACTGTACCAAAAGGAAGAAGGAGAAAAACAAACAAAAAAAAAAAGGATGTACCTCCATATTGTACAGTTATATATACAAAGTACAATTTTACACGGTTTAATATATACACCATATATATATTGGTGTAGAAGACATGAAACAATGGAAAACTGTTGAAGCAAGAACATCCCATCCCACCGCACTGTAACAAAACCCCCAATCCCAGCGCAGCACTGAGGCTTCGGACCAACAGAACGTGGCTTCCAGGCTTTGCACAATGGGACTTTCTACTCCAGCACAGCAGAACCACGAGGTGGCTGCTGCTCTACAACGTGCATCAGAGGCGGTTTCAGCGATGGCCCTGGTTTGGCTACATAGAGCTGGTCTTGTACAGAACCTGCTGCTCCAAGTATTGCTCCAGCAGTTTGGCACACGCACGAGTCCAATCCCATCGGACTTCACTTTTACTCAACCACAGGGCTCTGCCTGGTGAGAAAGGTGGGAGAAGTCCGCTTCAAGCGTCAAGTCACTACAGTGCCTTGCAATGAAGGGTGCTCCTCTTGTTTCCATTGCAAACCGCTCAGTATTTACCCTGTACGAAGCGCGGTATCTCAAGTATCGGCACAGCGGGGAGCTGCCCTCGCCTCCTTTTGGCCCCTCTTCAAAAAAAACGTTTTCACCTTTATCTTACAGGAAACACAAAGAGGAAAGAAAAAAAGAAAAAAAAAAAAAAAAACCTTCCATTTTTCAGGCCTTGAGCCGCTGTTTTGGCATCTCCAGGTCTACCCAAAGACCCCAAGAGAACAGAGCCCGGCCCAGGAGCGCCCGCGTCCTGCCCAGCACCGCTGCGGTCAAGTATTGGTTTCAAGTACCAGGAAACAGAGGGGAGCAGGAGCGGATGCAGAGGGAGGGTTCTCAGAAAGCCACGGGCGAGCTCAGAGCAGAAGCCCAGCACCTTCAGCCACAGCCAGCGCCAGGGAAGCCCTCAACAAGGCTACAACTAAATCCCTCTAAATAAATAAAGCCCTAGCTCGTTCGACTCGTCCAGCCTCATTAGCGATGGGAATGCTTGAAGGTTCCTGTGTTCTACTTCAGCTTTTTTTCTTTTTTTTTTTTTCCCCCAGCTGGTGGATCACAGGGCAGCGAAGAAAGGCATCTGCACATTGCAGCGCATCTCCGTGCGGTCAGGGCCGGATCCTGCCAGGCACAGGGACCACACATGGCCCACCAGCCGAGGAGCCCTCCAGTTGTCCCTATGGGCTTTCCCCATCCCCACGGCTGCGTTCCGAGCAAACCAGGCGCTGCTGAGAACAACCTGCCTCCAGCCTTCCCTCTGCACGCAGAGCGTTCCAGTCTATCAGGTCCATCAACGCAAAGGGTCTGAAGTGCTAATGAGAGGCGTCTCCCTCGAAGAAAACCCCTCAAACGCTTGACAACACCCAAAGCACACGCAACGTTCAAGGGAAGGTGAGGTTCTGACACACGGGAGGGAAGAAATGAGGCAGCAAACTCCATCTGCACGGGCCTCTTTTGTCTCAGTATTGCTGGAGCGACTCCAGAGAGGAACTGGAGCAGATGGAATTTCTTGCCCAACTCCGAAGGGTTTCGGTTCTGTAAATAAATTTATGAGAACTTGGTTACCTTAACCTACTTTGGAGCAAGAACAATCTTGCCTTAAAAAAAAAAAAAAAGAAAAAAAGAAATAATAATAACAATTCAACAAAAACCCAAAAAATCCAACATATGAGGTATTCATCACAGGAAACCCAAAGACTCCTTTTAAACAAGTATCAAAATACATACATATACAACATTTTTTTTTTTTCTGCTGTCACAGTGCACTCTAATTATTTAATCATTTTCATTGCAAGAAAATAGCCAGGACTGATCGAGTGAGAGAGTTGGTTCACGTCCCATTGCTCTGACATGAAGAACACAGGTCCAAGTGAGAACTGCGAGCCTTTGGATTGCCTCGGAGAGGCAGAAATTCAGCAACCACGAAAGCACACTGCTCAGTTCCCAACAAGGGAAATCAAACATCAGAGGTTACAGCTCCCGAAACGATTAAGACTGATCACCTAAAACCGTATTTTATTTTAAAAGTCTTGCTTTGGATTACTTCAATCCAACATCTGATGAACAAGAACTCTTTGTTCATACAAAGCACTATCAAACAGACATAACGTTATTCCAGTTATCAAACACTGCTTGTCTTTATATCCGACACATACATCACATAAAAGTCATGAAAGGATTCCCATGGAAGAGCAAATATTTCTTCTGAATACGAAGATAGGAAGTAAGAGGGACACCTCCCCAGGCAAACCACTGTGCCTTCCTCACCATCACCCCGCGGTCTCCTCCACCAGTTGGCTTTGCAGGGCGGTGTCGATATTTCCAGTTTTCCTTCCCCACCTCCCCTGCCCCCCATTGGCAGTGAACCACCACGACGTTCCTCAGCCTGGGATGCTCACGGAGCGAAGCAGCTGAGCCACAAGGTTCCTTCTCAAGTTCTCCCCCTACGTGTGTGCGTGTTTCCTGCCGGCTGGACGAGCCCAGGCCACGCAGGAGAGGAGAAGTTCTTCAGTCTGCCATATTGCTTGCTGTAGGTTTAAGTGTCAATCACAGTGCACACCAAAATTCCAGTTGAGTTGCTCGATACGCGGTTTGTCCTGCTGAGCGTATTCCCCTTGGCAGTAGGACTGTCCCAGAGCTGTGGATGCTAGAGATAAGCACAGTAACTCATATACAGACAGAGGAACCTGAAGTCTTTATCTCTCAGTTTCCACTCATTCAGACCTCCGAGACAGAAAAGAGCATCTCCTCCAGATGTGCCGTGTGCGGCTGGACACTTGTTCTTAGAAACATGAATGCTAGGCATAAAAATGTAAAGAAAATAAGGCATTACAAATGAGTCAAAGTAAATTTCACAGAGATCCTGCTCTTGACACAGATTAATCGGTCGTTCGCGACCCAACAAAACAAAAGCAACAATTCCCTACGTAAAGTAAATGCCAGAAAGTTCTGCCTGAGCAAAAAAAACCTGCAAGTTCAGTTCTTATTCCCCGAAAGACCAAGTGATTCCTTGGTGGTAGAAGTCCGTCAGAACCTGAGAGCAATGCTGGCTGGTCGCTGGGGAGGGACGGGGTGAGCAGGGTGCAATACAGCTGTGTTACTTCTGTAGGGGTGGGGAGGGACAGGGACACAACAAAACCCCCTTCACTTCCCCGAGCAGCATCCTTCAATCCAAAAGCACAATGAAGAAATCGTTCTTTGTCAAGTTCTGCCTCGTTTCGCTCTAAGTGCCAATCGTCAGGACGCTGCGGTCGCAAGGAAAGCGAGGTGTGAGAAACCTACAGATTCAGAACAAAAAGGTAAAAAATGGAAGAGGAAAATAACTTCTCTTATCCTGTCCTTGCCTGAATTCACTTGGCGAGAACATCAGATGTGCAGCTCTTTTTTTTTAAATCCCAGGAAAGCTGGGGAACAAGGAGGAGCCAGGGTCAGTCCGTCTCCTCTCTTGCGGGACCAGGAGCTCCTCCTCCCCGTGCCCTTCCTTTCCCAACATTAAATAAGTGTTAGCGAGCATCGTGGGCAACTCAGCCCAGTACAAACAGAGCTCATGCAGCCCGCTGGCGGCTGAAGCGTTTGCTGCCTACTGTATAAATACACAGACTAAGAATTCATTCAAGTGTCCGCAGTCCTACGAAGGCGTGCCAGCTACCACCAGCACGTCGTGAAGCTGCTCCAGAAGCTGCATGCTGCCACGGCCCCGTCCCACGCAGCGCTGCTCTATGAGAGCAGAACCCTAGGGCAGCTCACAGCCCGGAGCATTGACAGCCAGGAACGGGGAGGAGATACAAAGCTTGAGAACTTCTGGTCCGAGTTTTACAGTGCTTGTAACCGGGGTTTTGTTAAGGATCCATCCTGACACGCGATCCAAACAAGAACGTGTGCGTTACCGGGTGGAATCCCACGAGAGGATGCTGGATTTCAGAAGTTTCTTTTTACGTTCAGTCTCCCGAGCCCACACACCACATCGCAGCCCATGGGCTGAAAAGGACACGGGAAAACAACGAAGCAGTTTTTAAATACGGGAGAGCAAAGGAGGAAAACAGCTCGATGGTCCATAAGCAACAACAGGGCTCTTTCCTATGCTCCTAAACCCCAGGAACACGTTCGTTTACAGTTGCACAGACACACATTACGTCTAATTCCACAAAACCTAAGAGTGTTCCAGAGTAAACTATTTTTCATGACACGTGTCACCGAAGGGACGAGGCTGGATGACCGAGAGCCCCGCGGGGAGGAACGGGGCGGCCACCAAACAAAACCCAGCGGCGGCGTGGAAGTCGAGACGGACCCTCAACCACAGCGGCACCGGCGGGCGACGTCGTCACAACGCACAAGAACGGGCAGCGTCCAAGCTCCACGCAACGAGAGGCCCCCCCCAAAAAACATGCAACAGACTAAAACCTATCCTACCGTCCCCCTGTGACAAACGAAACACGGAACTATATCACCTCACTACATCAGTCCTCGAAACGCCATGCCGCCAAATGTGTTTCTTCTTCAATGCTTGGAGCGAGGCATCGACGAGAAACCGAGATCCAACCCAGCGCCGTTCTGTGCTCCTCCTCAGCTTCACAGTGAGCCGATATTGGATGTAACCACGCGTGGCACGAAGGGCTTGGCCTTAACGGGCCCCAGCGCTGCGGGGCGTGGGATGAGGCTGTTACCACCGAGCCCGCTCCCAGCGGGAGGGAGCAGCTCCCCGCAAACCTCCAGCACGAGTTCGAGATTTGAGTTCAACAGGAATTGTAACGTCTTTATAGCACGGTCTCTTCCATCTGAAGCAAGGCGCGGGGCTGTGCCCGCAAGAGCAGCATCGGGTTTTTATCAGACAGTACAGGACTTGTCAGCAGGCTGCTGAGAGGCGGAGGAGGCCACGCCAGGGCTCGTGGCGTTGGTTTTGGGGAACACGGCGGGTTTCGGCCGCGTGGCGGGGGGTTTGACCTGCGTGGCCATTTTGACCGACTTCACCGGCCTGAAGGTGCAGGGGATGTCGCCGGCCGTGCTGGCGCTGCGCTGGAAGGCTGGCTCAGCATCCTTGAGGATCTGAGTGTGCAGGGGGCTGGAGGGCTCGGACGTGGGGGCCACCACCGGGGACGTTTTCAAAGGTTCCAGAGTGTCGAGGACGACGTCCGGCGTGTGCTTGACGCTGCTCTGCCTTTCCAGCTCCCGCAGCTCGTTCAGAGCAGAGTTCATCGTCGCTTCAATGTCCTGCAAACACGAAAGAGAATCGGGGTAAATCACGGGACCCGGATACGTAAAGAAACAGGCAGAACTCGGTGCTGGAGAAATGCATATTCCTCTTCGTTCTGCAAATATCGGCACTCAAATCATCCGGCAGGTCAACCTGGAGGTCATCTGCAAGGGTCAAAGCGAGCCCCACGACAAACAAATGCTACGTAAGGTTACACACAGAGTAATATTTCACATCACTGGGGAGTAAATGGCAATTGCTAACACCACTCCAGTCCTGTACAGATCCCAGCGTCTCCAGATGCTGCTTGGACTTCAGAGATGACTACAATCTCAAAATGCAGCAGCGAGCACAAAAGCTTGTGGTGCAATGGGCCCGTTCCTGTGTGAGATTCGGGAGAGGAAATATGCAAAGGAAAGGAAAAGGCTGGGGATTCTGACACTGAATGCTGGAATCTGATGTGCTGCTGCTGCCTCACTGCTTCTCCTGCTGCCCATGTGGTCTTACCATCCCATAGCTCTGTTACATAGGACTCAAAACGTCAATGTTTCCAAAAAACACAGGAGATATCCGTAATACACACAAAGTTCAAGCTGGCACCTCATCATTTTATTGAGTGTTACATTTACTAACATGAACATTAGAAGAATTCTGATGTTGACAACAGTGGCTGCTTTGTTCCCAGCCGTCTCAGGACCCCCATGTGCGCTGTAGCTATGGGGACACACAGCTCAGTGCAGAGCTGGGGAAGGTAAATCAGTCAGGGAACAGTGGAAGAAACCAGAGTCAGCAATCTGACACCTCTATCTTGAGGCCAGGCAGATTTTTGCTTAGGAAGCCAGGGAAAATAAGGAAAATGTGGGATGATGATTCAATGGCGTTCGAACAGATACGGTAGGGCTGAGAGAAACGCATTTTACGCAGCTCCCCCTCCCCTCTCCTTTTCTTTTTTTCCTCCCCAGACTTCTGCAGGGAAAACAACGGGCTTAACATTCAGAAGGAAGGGACAGAACAACTTCAGTCAGAGCCTAATTGAAAAAACAAAGAAACTGATTTCTGCCAGCCAAAGCCTTGGAAGGACGATGAATGAGGAAGACTCGACCTGTATTACTGTTACTGCACTGGAACAAATGGGCTAAAGGGCAAAATACAGATCTTTATTTGGACCTTATTTATGACTTGATGCTGCTGCCTGGTGAATAAAATGCAGTTTAACGTTTCCACCACTCTTCCCCTCCTCTTTAGAAATCTACAGGCTTCTGCACCAGAAGAGGCCAAGAAGTCAGGTCTCCAGAGCTGTCTGTAACCTGAGATCCAGGCATTCCTTGGCTTTAGATAGATGCATCACATACTGAAAGCAGTTGGTACAGGCAAGCATGCGTGTGCAGGCACATCCAGCAGTTGGGAAGGGGGGAATGGGAAGATCCTTCAGGGAACACGGGAATCTGCAACATTTACATCATCCCCCCCCCACCAGGAGCTGTTACTTCTTCTTCAGAATCTGACTTTCAATTATTTTCTGTTCTGCTTCTGCTTGCAGAATCCCAGACGCACAGATGCAAAGGCACCGCTTGCACTTCTAACACTCACTGCTGTGGCAGCCCATGGTCCCAAAAGCAGGAATGGAACAGGTTCTGTGCAGAGAGATGCAGGGAATACTTGCAATAGACCAGCCCGCCTCAAAACTAGCAAAGAATGAGACAAGTATTACGAACACCGCTCCCCTTCAGCTGCACAGGAAGACTTCCCTTGTGCTACGTGCAGCTAGTCCCAAAAGCAGAGCCCTGTGAAACTGAAGCACAGCTGTATGTGCATTGGTAGCCTGCCCTCACCTCGAGGCACTTGTCTAAACAAACAGGTAATGAAAACTAGAGGAGCATTATGTCCAAAGCTGCTTTTCAATCCCACTGTTCCCTGTAAGCACATAAAGATGGCACTGTGAGCGCTGTACAACTCGGCAGCCTGCTTTTATTTGGACTGTGCTTCCAAATAGGCTTCCAGTGCCTGACCACGGGCCAGTCTGCACAACCGACAGGAGAATTAAATCTAAACTGACACTAAATACTGCACTTTTCTCAAGTCTTGAAGTTAGGATTGTTTAATTTTTGCGCTGACAGCTTTGGAATCGGTGTAGCTTTCCGAAGCGGGCGTTTTTATTGTGGAAACAAAATTCTGAATAAAGAACAGGGCCAAGCTTTTAGGGAGTAAGGAGCTGACTGTTTATCTTCCCTCCTGAAAGAAGTCTCAGTGCCCTGCACAAAGCGAGCCTGAAAGACCAAACCTCACGTGGAGCACGTCAATACTGCGCTGCCGCAAGGGAAGGCACAGGAGGTCAATGCAGGCTTTGTGTTCAGCCACGTAGTTGTATCCAACGTCCTTCCAATCTACCAAAAGTCTTGAAGGCAAAGCACTCCTTACCTGTGCAATCACCTCGGGGTCCATGGGCCGGTGGTTGTTGAAGCTCTTGGACCTCCCTGCCGTCACAGTTTTCCGGATCTGGGGGCTGTCTATCCTGTTCTTCAGAGACGAGTGCCGGCTGATAGAATTGAGGCTGCCGTGGCCACTGATGGAGCATTTGTCTGGAACCTCCTTGGGAAGACTTTGGCTCATAATGGGCTGAGATGAGGGTCTGGAACCGGCTATGGCTCCTGGGGAGGCTGGTTCTGCCATTGAGCTACCTAGTCCATGGCTGTCACTTTGACGGAACGCTCTTCTGATGCTGCCTGACTCTGGTTTCTTTCTTTGCCTTCAGTCACAAAAGCAAAACAAGTCAATACAAGCAGGAACACGTAACGGGCTGTCATTTGAAGATATCCCCCCCAAAACAACACAGAGGACAACGGGAAGAGACATAAAGATGTCCACATTACAAATTCACCCAGGGTTTTAGGAGTCGCTGTGAAACAGTGAAGTTATAAACCATTCCATTTTAACACTTCTAACAACAGGAGTCTGGCAGCTGTGCACATTCATAGCAAAAACAGAAAGCTTGGATGGAACGTAATTAACTTGGTCATGAAGGAAATCTTTTAATTCTGAACAAAAAAAAAACCCTCTGTGCCATCAACAGGTTTTGATGATGTGTTTTTATTACATTAGAAGAGCATAGCTACAATTTTTTGACTGGAGGACACAGTATAAGTCTACTAAGCTCCTGGCCCAAGGCATCAAGTTGTTATTTTCAGAGATTGGTGAGCAAAGAACCCCACAGTTTGAGGTCAACAATCATTTCCAATATTTGCTGGTGGTAACAGAGCTTTCTTTTTCATTGCTTTAGCAGGACCATAAGGCATTATCGATACAGGGCTACAGATAAACCAAAAGATGACATCCAATGGGTAAACTGGTCCAAACAATTTAGTTTCTACCCCAGCACCATGAGGTCTGACAGCATGATTCCGTTCCAATTACACAAAGGCCATTGCAGAAGAACACTTTATGCCATAGGTCTGAAGCTTGGCATCCATTATACAGGGAAGGATCCATTTATATATAGCACCAGCCCCATGAATAACTGCAAGAAAGTGTTAACTCCAGCAGGATTTTGGCATCCAAATAATAATTCAGTGGGTGGCACAACTGTCACTGCGAAACCATCTGATTTAATTTTGCTCAAGTCTGTTCACACATAGGTCAGAAGATTCATTCCTAAAGAAAAAACAACAAAATGAGTCTTATGCTGCTATTGCTAAATATCCGGTTCCCTAGTAAAGGGAAAACTGCTGGAGTGGACATTACCCTTACAAACACTACACGCAACGCTACCGAGAACTAGCAGATGGTGAAGCTGCAGCAGGGGTCTGTTCATTGCATGAATCTCTCCATAACTGATAGGATGGCATACTTCAACCACAAATAACACCAAAGAAAGCCCGGATCCCAAGCTGATGCAGACTAACACAGCGGTATCGATATCGACAGAGCTCTGCTGATTGCCATGAGCTAAGGGCCAAGCTCTGTGCAGGACTTTAGTCTATAAAGGCATTAACAGAAATGCATCCTCTTTAAAGGCTTGGACTGCTGAAGCCTGTTAAACTGGCTGAAGGTTCAAAATACCCACTTCCATAAAGCTGTAATTAGCATATTAAGATTCCGTCACCGCACAACATACAGCGTTCTTTTGTTTCAACAGTAAACAAATCATCAATCAGAAGGATTTAGGGGATAAGCCTGCCATAAAGTAAATAAAAGATCAAGAAGCCTCCTACTAAAAATCTGGGGAACTCAGGCAGTAAGCTGACTGTTGGCTACGGGAACAATTTCTTGCTAGCAGGAGTGAGAGCGAGAGGGAGAAGCGCTGTTTCACTGCGAGCACACGGTTAGCAAGCAAGGTGAGAAGTGCTGGAGAGACGGGAGGACGTTACAGGGACAAACACCGACACAACGTGCGATGCTGGTTTCTGCAAGACTGCCCCACACCCCATAAAAGCAAAACCCCAGAAGCGTAAACGAGACGTAACAGCACGGGAACGTAACAAGGAATGGCGACACGTGGGCACGAGGACTTCCTCCGTATCTCCCTCCCTTTCTCGGTGCCCTTTGCTTATAAAAGAGGACGTGTTTGGGAAAACAGGAGCAGATGGCAGCTCAGGGGTAGGGAAGAGAAGCCAGTGGGGTTTTAAATGAGCACTGGCTGCATCAGTGGAAGAGGACAGCACAAAGCGAGCCAACTGGAAGAGGCGAAGGCAGAGAACAGCGGGGGAAGCGCTCATCAACCTTTCTCAGGGAAGGGAACGTTTGATGGGACCCATCATCAACACCTTTACAATCCCATAGAATAGAACGAGGCTGTTCTTACTTGTTGATGTTTGCAAGGTAGATGTCTGCGACGTGGCCCCCGCTCGGGCAGCTGGCACCAGCTCTGGCTGTCACTTTTTCCTCCGGTGGCTCAGAATTTATTTCTATTTCTGACTTCGGACTGGATCTTTCAGAGACACCGTCCTCGCTAGGAAGGAGGAGGGAAGGAAGTCACAACCAGCACCCAACCTCAAACACACACAAGACAACAGCACGGCGCTAGCACCCTTCTCCCACGAACCACGACACATCCTTCAAACGAGAGAGCCTGACTCCTGCAAGCAACCAGCAGATCCCAGCTCTGCATCCTTCCCAGGCTGCCAGCACCAGAACAAGTTTTTATGGCACACGGAAGCTTAAAACCTCCAGGCAAACGGACACCTACACCTGGGCAGAGCTCTGCTCCTTTCAATAAGATCCCCTCCTCTTGCAGGGAAGGCTGAAGGACGAGCTCTCCCCACGCGGTGCCAACACCTTGACACAAATACTCCATCCCACGCCTGATTTTAGGCAAGCCCATCTCACAGATGGACTCAAAGTGTAACGTACGTGTCTTGAACGACGATATACTGATGGGGGATGAGGCCGTCAACTCCATTGTGGCGTCCCTCCCACCAGTCATCGGAGGCCCGCTGGTAGAGCAGGAGTGAAGCTCCTTTTTTAAAGGACAGCTCTCGTGCAGTCCTGCCAATGTAGTCGAACTTCGCTATTGCTTCTATGGGCTCACACTCTAGGAGACAGAAGGGAGTAAACAGGAATTCATTAAGCATCCAGGCTCAGCAAGCAATTCAGCAGCTTGTAGCTATTGCAAAACAGTTCATGAGGAGCGCATGGAACGCAGGACGGCGATGCTTTAAGGTAGCAGAGAACAGAAGCAGCAAGATTCAGAGGGGAACCCCTACAACGTGAGGATGCTGCAATTTCGGATGTACCTGATCCCTGCGTGACAGCATTTCCTAAGTCACAAAGCCACTGCCAGCAATTCAAGCATCCAGATGGAAGCGACAATGACAAAATCAATACCTCAGTGAAGTGAGCAATACAACTTCTGCCTGTGCAGTGGTTTTGGAAAGGCAGCTCACCTACACCTCCGGGCTGGCAAGCAGGATTTGTCATTAGCATTTAAGGGAAGGAAACCTCCAGTTCCAAGCTGCTTCAGAAATAAAGCAGCTATTCAGAAGGGAACTTCTGCTGCCCGTGAGGTTCACCCAGCCCAGGAGAACGGGCTCTGGTACCACAGGAGGCTGCTGTGCTCGTGGAAGTGCTGTAGGAGCTACTGAAAACACAGCGCCCGCACTGTGGCTGCCTGTGCAGACCCACGAGCTGCACCATAAAGCTGCTCCAGAGCCACAGCACATGCTCCTGCTGATGGCTCCCAGCTGACAAGCTCCACGGTGAATTGCAGCCACGCTGTGTCTGCAGCCAGGTGCTACTCTGGCTCCCCAGGACTCAACGTTATGCAGAGGGAGAACGTGGGCATTTACGCACTCGGGAAAATCAAGAAGTTGTTCTTGTGGATTGCTTTTAAGACTTAAAAAGAAATAAAATCTGTCGTTGGTTGAGTCGCAGTACACGTTACACCAGCTTCCAATTCTATGCTGGGATCAGGGGAATGGGGATGAGCTCAATCACACGGCCCCAGCAGACTTCAGCTGCTAATTACTTGAGAGGAGCTTTCTAGCACAGCCATGGAAACAGAGCTCCTTCTCAGGGGAACAGATTCATGGTTCCTCTCCAGGAGGGAGATGTGCCATTTTGTCCCACAGTCTCCACTGGCATTATGGGATGCTTCTGCAGCCAGCCGAAAAGGATTTGAAGGACAAACACGGGCCACAGCTTTGCACATCACTCCTTGAGGGGGCACCCGCTCAAGAATTAGGTCTTCCAATGTGGAGCCAGGCAGCAGCTGGGCTGGAGACCACGTGTAGGGTAAACCCATCTGAGAGCACTGGGGGTGCAGCACACAGCCCCACCAGCTGGGCAAGGGTGCGGGACAGGAGCAGCACCCAGGGAACAGCTCTCTCAACAAAGCACGACCTGACGGTGAGATGAGAGCCACCAGCCACGCCGAGCCCCCGGTACTGAGATCCTCCATTCCTCAACCAGGCAGCGTGGAATTATCACAAATGAATTATCACAAATGACACGTTTCAGGTAACTCTGTGCTCAGCCTCACAAATCCCACTATCAGCCCTTGGCCACCAGCAAGGGTGCAAAGCCAGCCCGAGTTCCCAGCCTGCGATAGCAGCCCTGCTCCAGACTCCCCAAAGCACACGCTTATCTGCCTTTGGCTCCTGCTTTCCTCTTGCTTGTTTTGCCTCCTGAGCCAGCTCCTTCATCGTGTTTAATTCATAATATGTTTTTAAAAAAAGAGAGAATTCTGTTTTTTGCTGTCCCCCTCCATTGACGAAAGCGACGGGGCTGCGGTTCTGTGAATTCCGCCTGCTTCATTAAGAAGTGTTTATTGTTCCAGATGAGCACAGCACTCAGGTTTCTTATGTTTCCAATTTGCCTTTTAGGACTCTGGCATTCATCCAGAGGAGTGATTTTAGCCTCTAATTTCCAGTAGCTTTTTCCTACTACACTTATGCCCGGAGCAGAAAGCTGTGAGAATGAAGACCCGTCAGGCTAAGTCCTGCCAGTCTGGAAAGCCTGTTTTTAAATCATTTTGCTAAAGTTAGGTTCGTTTCCTCCCATTTAGCAGCCTTGCATGCTCCTTTGCTGTTCAAAACGCATCAGCAGATTGCATGTGGCCGAGCATCCACACTTCAGTGCTGCTGGGATGGCGGCTGTGCTCCGGGAGGACCAGGTCCAGCCTCACTACAAGTCTCATCTGAAGGCTGAAGGAGAGAGAAAAACTCAAACCTGAGAGCGACCCGAGCCACAGCACTGCTGAGTACACCTGCAGTGCAGAGAACCTGAAGAACTAGGAGAGTCCGTGCTTAACGAGCCCTTGCTGCTCCTGCAGAAGGGATGGAGGCCCCGCTCTCCCTTTGCTTCGGTGCCAAACTCTCCCCTCCCAACTACTTCCTATGGAATATTCCGTGGAGGTTGCAGAACTCCATCCAAAACGCTTCCAAGTTTTACCTTGCACAGGGGCCCCACGCGATCTGGTTCCAGAGGCTGCAGAGCAGTGTCCCTCTCTCATCTCTGGCTGCTCCTTTTCCCATCACTGTGCCCTCTTGGCTGCGTAAGTGACCTAAAAACCCCATGCAGAAACAGTGCAAGGACACCCAACGGTGCTTCAGCCCGCAGATTGTAGCCCCAGGCTTTGCAGACACGGAACAGTCAGCCTTTCCTTAATTACAGCAGTGACATTACTCCTGCTGTAGGTACAAACTTGACAAGGGCCTGTTTTCGTGCATTTTTTAAGAAACCCAAGCTTCTCCACACACTGAGACAGACAGCAAACTCCTGCTTCGTTCCTGTATCGTGTGTGTTTCCTCCCAGCAACCTCGGTGAGGCGTCACTGTGACAGTGACCGACCTTGCAGTGGGAGCACTGACTTTCCAGCATTTCTAGCAGTGCTCAAACATTGCTTACTGTGTTAGCGGTGCACGAACACCACGAAGCCAGCAGGAGCACAGCAACGCCACGGGAAGGGTTTGTTAGACAACTGGGGGAGCAGAGAGAGCAGAAGGCAGCACAGGAGCATGACAGGGCTACTGAGCAAAGAGCTGAAGACCAACTCAAAATGACAGCACCTCGCTGGAAGGAAAAGCCATCCTCCTCCCACCTTCACAACTGAGACCATCGCAAACGAAACCAAGACTTTAAGAGAACTGCAAGGAGTCAAAAAAGGAATCAAATATACGCTGCCCTGTTTTGGTCAGTCTGCCTTGCACGCTGGTTACACTCTTTGTTACGCTCCGGGGACCAGTTTCACACAGATGATGTAATTTTCCACTGCCCTGCATGGTGTTCACACGCAGCTGTTCCCCACTGCACAAAGAGGTTTTGGAGGTGTAACAACAGACACCCCAAGACCTTAGGAAATACCAGGAACTCCTCACAACTGGCATCACTTCTTAGTAAAAAGACCACGAGAAGGGTAATGGAGTTTCCTTTGGAAGACCAAAAAATTATCAAGCAGAGATGCCACCAGGACTCTGCCCTAAAACCCGTCTCCAGGGGAAGGCAAGCAGCTTTCGATTTTTGACTGCTTGCTTCCTTGGAGCAGAACCACTGCAGCTTAAGGCACCGAGCTCCTGGGAGAGGAACTGCCTGGCACGCTGTGGAGGAGTGGGAGAGCACGCTGAAGCACACCCAGCCTCTGGCTCCATCCTTCCTCTGTGCCTTCCAACTCCAGAATCCTCCAGCAGCTTGGAGAGTGCCCAGGCCTGCTGCGAAATCGACATACCCTTGGAAAAGAAGGGCTACTTCGCAAAGGTGCAGGATTCAAGGGGAATCTGCAGAATTTCCCTAATTTTTTTTTTTTAACCTTTTGGCATCAAAGCCGTACGCGATGTTTCAAGCTGCTAGGGCGATTTAAATTCCATTTTGGATTTAACTCTGAACTGAAGCTGCAGGGCTCCATCCCCTCTGCCCCCCAGCGGGTTCTGCAGTGAAGCACGGAGCTACGAACCGTCGTCGCTGGTGTGGTGCTCCGCCGCCACGTCCTGCACCGCATCTTCTGCAGAGGCTCTTTCTCCATGAGGACTTTCACTAAGAGGGAAAATAACAGAGAGCACGTGTCACACTGGTGGAAATTGAACCCCACCCCGTTTACAAAAAATCAAGGACAACCAGGGACATTCGTTGGGGAAGTCAATATCCAGGTTCCACTGGGACGGATGCGTCCGCACGTGCTGAAGTCGGCTTGTAAAACTCAACCAAACCGAGCTCTTATTTGCGAAAGCAAACTGAACAGCTTCTGTGTGCTGTCAGAACAGTCTCACTTCAGACCTTGCCTCACTTCAGACCTTGCAGCCCAGGCCTCTGGAGATGTTGAGGAGTCAGACAGCAATGGCGCATTGGGTCTAGCTCCTCTCCGCCATGCCAGGACTATTCCCCCCAGCCATCTTCTCCATTGCTCTAATTAGCTCATTAGGTGACTGATGAGATAGCTGCCACTTTCCTGGGGGAAATTATTTCTAAATTCATAGTGGTATTTCCAGGTCTGAGTCTGCCATCTCCCTCCTCCCCTTTCATCACAGACTGCCCAGCCCATCTCACCATCCAGATGAATTGCCTGCAATCTTTATTTACAGAGCGCTGAACGCACCACGAGCACTTGCTTGTGTTCATACACAGAAAGGCCCCAGCAGGACCAACAGGGACACCTGCCTCTCCTACTCTTTTAAAAGAGGGGGAGGAAAAAAAAAAAAAAAAAGAAAGAAGGGGTAAAATGTTTGAATAATTCTAGCATCCCGTGGTGCGTAATCCACATCTGAGTCAGCGCCTCAGAACCAACCTTTCCCATCCTTTGCAAAGCCCTCACGCTACTTCACGAAGTTTACAGAAGGATTGGAAGCCCAGTGGAGGTCCCAGGAGGAACGCAGAGCTGAGGGCTAAGGTTTCATGCAGACTGTGAAGTAATGTTGCATACATCCAAGGGTTGCAGAGAAGCCCACGTGCCCCCAGCAGCACTTGGTGCCAAAGCTGCAGGGACAGCCTGAGAGCCCAGGGTGTGGGAGGAGAACCCGGGGCTGCTGGATGGCACGGCGAGGGCTCGGTGCTGCTGGGGGTGCTGCCAGGGGGCACGTGGGGAAGCTGAGCATCTCTGTGCTGTCCTCTGTCCCCTCACTGCTGGCACGCAGGCTGAGCACGCTGCTGCCACCGAGCTGTGGGATGGACAGATGGACAGACAGCAGCACAGCTCGGGGCCTGAAGAGAGGGTGGTGATTCAAAGAAGCTTGCATCACAGCTCTGAATTTCCACCGCAGGCCCTGAATCCTGCCCTCCAAGCTGCTCTCAGCCTCCAGAGCAAGCCCACATGATCTGCAGGGCCAACACAGCGCCTGCAAGCTCCGAGGCAAAAGGCTGGGAGCTGCCAAGTGGCACTGAGCAACTACAAACATCGCAGGCTTCGCTCCCCAGTGAACGAGCTGAGCTGCACGGCTTCCCCCTGCTCCAGGCATGCTTTGCAGCACGGAGCCCTACGGGCAGTGACCAGCAGCTACGTGAACAGCAGGGCTGTGAGAAGGCTGCAGGGCAAACCAGATGCTTCTTCCTCACATCGTAAGCAGTCTCCCCTGCTCATTTTCACCTTGCCCCCCCCTCTGCTCAGCAGGGTCCCAGGTCAGGGCGGTTAGGAAGGGCAGCGTGCCTTCAGGAAAGCAGCACTACCTTGCAGGACGCGCTGCATCCCACATCCTGATGTGAACTGCTACCTGCACTGCAGAGCGTGCTGAACGTTTCACACCATCCGTCCCTTCACCTTACAGGACAAAGGCTTTTGTTGGTGTCTTTCTTGAAGGTTTTAAAAACTCTTCAAGTTTTTTTTTTTTTTCCTATACGATTCAATTGTATGTAACATGAATTAGAAGTGTCAGAATGATGGGAAACTTCAAAAAATCGTATTTCCAAAAGAGACACGGGTAAGTATTCTGCTTACAGTTAGTGAGTAGTAACTGCTACTCAATGCACACACATGGAACGAGCTGATAGTTCTAATTACTCTGGAACAAGACAGGGGAACAAGGGCAGCCCTGCCACCAGCGTGGCTTCATTTAAAAAAAAAAAAACAAACACATTTATTTTAGTGTATGAAAATAATCATTTGCATTCTCGGGACAGTGGAGGAGGGAACTCGGGGGGGGAGAAGCAGGACACAACTGAACATTCCTCATTTTCAGTGGGAGAGATCAGCCCGGGCAGGAGGAAAGAAAACACCGCCTCTCTCCTTCCCCCACTCCCCCACCTTCCCCTGCAGATGACAGGAGCCGCGCTGGCTGAATTGCTTCCAGATGTTGCTTTCAGACTGAACACGCGGCCGGGCCTCTTGAGCTTTAAAGCTGGATGGAAATGGTGATTTTGCATTCCTCCCTCATCCCTCCCCCCCCCCCCCCCGCCAGCAGTGCTGCCCTGAAAACTCCACCGTGCCACAGCTTGCTGGGTTCGGCTGCAAGCGATCCCACCTCTGAACAAAAGCCACGCTACGAAACCAGAAAATGCAAAACCAGGACTGGGGAAACGTTCTGAGTTAATGACTATCCAGAGATAGCAGGGACATCTTCTCTTGCATTACTCTGAATCTGAGAGGATGGGCTAGATGCCTGGCTTCTATTTAAGACAATGCAGAACGCGTGACTGGAGCGTGCTGACCAGCAAACAGACATGCACCCATTCATTCTCCCCTCGGTGGCACCCATCGTACCAGTAATCCTCAGTGCTTCCGCCTCTGCTATACACCGGACCCTCCAGCTCCCTCGGTCCTGGGAAGATGTTCTCATGTTGGATGATGATGGTTTTGATCAATTCATTGACGTGAGCTTGGCAAGAGACTTGATCGTGACCTTCAGGCACGGACATCAGCGTCGGCCCAAAGCAGATGGCTAAATTGTAGGGATCCATCATGTTCTCTTCACTGAACTGAGATAAACTGCAAGAGACAGATGTGGGGAGGAGGGTTAACAGCAGAAAACAACATTACCTTCACCACCATCATCTGCTGGAGAACACAGATGAGTGAGGAAGGTTGGCTTCGGGCTTCCTGCTGCTGAAGCTGTTTTGCTGGAACTTCAATATTCTGGGGTTTTGTGAAGAAAAAAAAAAGAGAGAGACTGACAGCATTACAAAGAAATGAAATAGAAACCCCAAAGAGATTTTAAAAGCCTTATTGATTTGATCCCAGCCCTGCTCAAATCCCCGTTTATAGTTTAACCACCTTATACAGATTTAAAATACATCCCAATGCAATCTCTCCTTTTCTTTGCTCTTGCTGTTAAGATGAGCGTGATGAAGAACAGCAGTATCACTCAACACTACCAACCTCAGCAAGAGAATATTGAAATCTGCTAACTCCCAGGTAGGAGTTTTTCTTTTATGCTACCCCAGGTGTCAAGCCCTCAGTAATGGAGGAAGCTCTTGGCTTCTTGCTGCCGGGCTGCCCAACAAACCCACCAGATGTGATGGACAGCTTCAAAAAAACCAATCTGTCAGCTGCACTTCCTAGCGCACAACGCTCCTTGCTGGGGTGGGATGCAATTTCTGATCCCTTCTCATCACTTTCTGCTTAGTTTTGCCAGCAACATTATTCACTTCCACTGCTGGAGTTCCTTCGAGATGGCGCTGACATCTGCAGGAATTTCAGCAAGGCTCAAAAGCTCAGGAAGACAGATGCAGGAGTCATCCAATGACATTTGCACTTTACATCGTTGCTCAGATGGCAGCGGTATCAAGGCTGCTTCTGCAGCAGGTACTCACTGATTGAGGAAAGCAAAGAGGTATCTCATCACGATCAGAGTGGTCTTCGGGAGGTTCAGAAGCACCTTGCGGATGTGGAGCGCTCTCTCTTGCAAATTGTCCATTGCTGAAAGGAAGGAAGAGCATCACAGAGTTATCACCGCATCCCCAACTTGCCACTGAGTCCAAACGCAGCCCGTATATATGGGATGGCTCCCAGGTAAAATATTAAAACGTGCAGCCAGCACAGCACAAGGGCCAGCCTGTTTCCTGGATTCACCAGCTGCTTGCCGTGGGCAAGCAAAGGCTGCAGGACCTGCGTGTGATGCCTTTGCAATTCAGGGCCCAGAACACGGGAAACCTCGCTGCAAGCTCCTTCCTAGCGTGGGAGCTCTGGATGTCATCTCTTTCAATGGCTCTGGCACAATAGCTCATTCAAGTTAGCTTAGAAAGGTGGGTGTTTAAAAAAAGAAATTGTACAACACTCAAAGGAAAATTAACATAGTTAAGGGGTGAGGCAAAAAGCTCTGTGTGCTGCAGCCTACTGAGAAATAAGTGGGCAGCATAAATCATCCCAGAAAGGGGAGCTTATTTGGAAGCAGATTTTTCTTCTTATGTAATGCGAATTCAAGTCTGTAAATGCATTTATCAGGAGAAGAAAATCAAGAGTCATTTTAGAAGCAGTTATCTCTTGCTTTGCTTCTAAGGCCGCCACCGCAAAGGCTATTTCACCAGCAGGACAATGAAATCATTCTTTCATTCTGAGCAGCGTGGCAATAGCGAGGCCGTGTAACACAAGGCTACTCACGTACAAAAACCCAGTCCCCACCTCCTGCCCACCATGAGCACCTTTGGAAACAACCAAAAATGTTCACAACTGGACTGCCACTGCCCTGGTGATTGCAATTCCGTAATAGGAGGCCACAGATGGCCCCTTGTGGCCACCAAGCCAAAGGCAGATGGCCACTGCCTTGCTGAGCAGAGCACGCAGGAGCGTGGCAGCACGCAGACAGCCTGCAGGTCTATTAGCACCAGGTGGAAACCCTGCTGGAAACACCTTCTGTTTCCGAAATGGCATTTCTCACACCTTCCGGTAAGAGGTCCTGACATTCAGTTTTTTCAGAAGTAGAGGATTTTGTTCTATTTTTTTTTTTTAGAGTCCTGCCACGAGGTGCTGTCTCGGACGAATCCACCGTACAGCCTTTACTGCCCGTACATTTCTGTATCTATACTTACTGACGCAGGCCATCAGATCGTGAAAGATGTCCTTGGGGAAGAGAGGGTGCTCCAACCCTCGGAAGTAGAGCTTCAGAACTCCTGCTATCGAATCCATGTCGTGGTCATTCTGGTCCCCAGCCAAAGGATCTTCACCTTGGTGAGAAAGAAACAGGCAAGAAAGATCAGAACGGAGGAGAAAACCATCAGGGTGGAAGGATGCAGCTCAGCTGGAGAAAAAGATTTAGGCAGGGCAGAGTTAATCCCACCTCCTCCAGCTGCACTAAACGCAATGAGGCAGAGCTCCCTGAGGACAGCAGTCAAGAAAGGAAACCTCTGACAGAAACCCCAGGGTTCTGGTACGGTGCGAGCTTCACAGAGTCACTGCTGAGGGCAACGTCACACGGGTGCAGCAGCAAACTCACAAGTGGAGCCCAGCTGCACTCAGTGCACACACGAGAGGCCCACGAGCATCCAACACCGGGCTCAGCAGGAGCAGCCACCTCGTGCTGAACTGCAGGGGAATTGCTTCTGGGACAAACAGTTGGTCACTGTAGATCTGCCACAGTTTGTCTGCGTGACAAAAGGAAAGATGCCCACTTAAGGAGTTGCTCCCTATGGAAAACTCCCCATCGTATATAATTAGATTTAATGACGGGGCAAACCTCAGATTGAAGCTATATATATCCATTATGTGACTGGAATTACCAAAGCTTGCCTATTATCTTAATAACACACCCAATAATAAATGGGCACTAAGAACTGGAGCATTATCCTTGATATTAACTGCCACCAAGGGTTCTGGTGGAAGTAATAAACTGCAGAGACATTACTGCTAACTTTGTCAGTTCTGTATATCACACGCTTCAGAGAAACAAGTGAGAGGAAGCAAAAAATAATTTATTTCTGCCCGTTAGTGCTGGAACAACTGCCTGCTTTCTCAAGATGACAGCTATTCCCTTCGTTTAAAAAGGGGCCTGAGTCTGATATCAAGCCTCTACTCACACTGGGACACACGTTTCTGCCTGCTCTGTCCTTGACCATGTTTGTTCTCAAATCAATGGAGATAAAGGTGGGTGACATTAGACGCCACGATGTCCATTAAGCTCCTCTCCTCCCAAAAGCTTTCTAGGCTTAATTACTGCTGCTCTCTCTCAACAGCATGCACAAGAACATACCAACTATAATATTTTAGAATCATAGAGTGCTTTGAGTTGGAAGGACTCAAAGGGACCATCTGCTCCCACTCCCCTGCAATGAATGGGGACACCCACAGCCCACCAGGTGCTCAGAGCCCCCCACCACCCTGACCTCAGCTGTCTCCAGGGATGGGACATCCATCACCCCTCTAGGCAACCCATTCTGGTGCCTCACCACCCTTACTGCACAAGCTTCTTCCTTATACCCAATCTAAATCTCTCCTCCTCCAGTCTGAAACCATCTCCCCCGGGAGCGATGTGCTCAGAGGTTTAACACCAGCCCAGTCGCCTCCAGCAACCCGAGCAGGAGCTGGTCTGCAAGGATTGCCTGGGAGCAAAGCTCTTCTGAACCTGCTCAGCTTGGGAGAGCAGCCCAGCGAGAAGCTGATGAGTCAGGAGGTTCCCAGTCATTCTTTGCCTTTGTATGGAATGGTTCTTTACATAGAAAAAAAAAAATAAAAAATCAAATCTATTAAAAGCTACACCAAGTTCACTGCATCTTGAAGCTCACTCTCTCGTTTGCTGGTGTTTAAAACAAACGTAGCCAGGCTGTGTCCTAAGAACGTGGACTACACAAGGCTTCGTCCTCCAGCAGCCAGCCCATTCACAGAGCTTGCAGGGGACAAGGAGATGGGCAGGAAAAAAAAACATTTACATCCAATAATGAATTCCCCTCTATTCTACAGCATTGCAAATAATCAATAAGCTGTTGGACATGAGAGAGGATTGAGTTCAGAATATTTATTATACGCTCTGCAAGAGATAAAGCATCACGCCAAACAACATGGAGAATTCAAGGTTAATGAGCACAGGGAAAGTGCTTGGGCTACAGCCACTGGGGAAACAAAAACTGAAGGAACAGAACGGAAGCTGCATTCAGAACACACTATTTCAGAACACTCAAACGAATGGGCTCCTTTGGCAATCATTTCCCAGCTACTGGAGAAGATCCTCCTTACCTCTCTCGAATGCATTTTTTATGTCGTTCACTTCCACTTGTGACCCGGACACCCTGAATATTCCCTCATGCTGCAAACCTGGAAGACAACGAGAGATGCTGATCAACAAGCTGACACCCTGCTCAGCGTGTGTGATACAGGAAACTCACCAAGCTGGCACCTTGCTCGGCTACAGCGTATGTGATACAGGGCACGTAAGGAACACGGACCAAACCAAGGATGCTCTGAGAAAAGCAGTCTTCCTGCACACGTCCACGCACATGCACAGTACGTAGGAACAGAACTCGGCAGCACTGAGGAAGAAACACTAACCCTTCCCAGGAAACGGACACAATGCCTTGGTTGTAGCTGCCACGCATGCTACCTTGTACCCTGAAGGATCCCACGGGATTTGACAACCCGGAGAAAACCACAAGCTAATGAGGTATCAGCCAGAAGTACAACACAGCCAACCACACAAGGAAGCAGTTTGCTTCTCAGGAGCAACGCTGCAACAGCCCTGGGCAAAGCAGCCCATGGAAACGGAAGCATTTCATTCCCCAGCACCACCCGTACCCAGGGCTCCAGGACAGTCTTTAAGCCATTCCTGCTGAACACAACCACCACCAAAGCCATGAAAACCAACGGCCAACGAGGTGAGATGTTCCAGCATCCCACCACCGCCACCGGAACGATGCGGTTGCAATGTGCAAGACGAGCACCAGCCATCACAAACCAACTCGTGAACAAAGCATTCTTCACATCTGGAAAAATCAGCTCGTATTCACTTGAGGCTTTCCATTGCAGGCTGCGTGAAGCAGGGAGCGCTGCGATGTCTTTGCTGTATTTATAATGACAGCTATAAACTAATAAAGCTCTCTTGAATGCATCTGTGCGCTGCCGCTCCTCTCGAATTGCTGGAACTGTTTGAATCACGATGCAGTGGGAGCTCTGCAGTGCACGGCTGCATCCAGCAGCTGCGCCACAGCTTCACAACAGCAAAAAAGAAAGAACCCTGAGCGTGGAGAAGCAAGGAGGAGAACGACATTCATCCCACTCCCATGGAGGGAAACAGTTGGAAATGTCAGGCAGGCTACCTCCGGCCACATTCACTCCTACAGCAGGACTGGGGCAGGCAGGCAGCTGCACGGCTCCTTCCGTATCGAGTGGATCTGCTGTCTAAAAGCATATCCCTCCTCATTCCAGGCTGTACCTTTAGGCCACGACCTCACGCTCCGTGCAGAAATCAGCTGAGTTTGTTGGGAAATCTGTCTGCTGAAGATCGAACCAGGAACGCGCTTCTAAAGATAGAATCTCCTGCTGCCTCTGATTTTGTCGTGCTCCGATTCGCATCGCAACGTGGGTTCAATCATTTCTCCAGCAAATGCCCAATTATGGCCTTAGTAAAGGATTACAGCCCCTGGCTCTCCCAGGTGATGATGAGAACGGAACTCCCAATTATAGTTTCTAATGTGAGATGGTAATTAGCCAGAGAAAACGAAACAGGACCTACTATTTGGCTCTGTCTTGGCTAATGAAGATAAATGCAACCTCTTTCTACATATGTTAATTAACAGCTGTTTCACATGCTACTAACAGATGATATTGATTAAAAATGAAAACAAATTAAAACAAACCTATAAAATCTTCTCCAGCGTTGAAGGCTACGAAGCAAGCCTCAGAAACAGGGACAAATTGTCTCATTGCAGCAATAAGCAAGCAATTAATGCACCACTTGACCTCCTACATTCAGTGCTGCGAGCACTCCTCCTCCTCCTCTACAAGCAGCACAATTACTACTGGGGAAGGCCACATCTCAAGCCCCAGAACGAGGTGAAGGGAGGTGAGGCGTGAGTGGTACTTCAGGATGGGAACCTTATTTCATGAGGAACAAGGGGATGCTGCTGGAAGCACAGCTTACTGCTCCGCATTCACAGCAGCCTGCAGGAATTGTGAGCGCACACAATGCCGAGCACAAAGCAAAAAGCCAGAGCTAGATCTGTGTCTTGCAGTCTCTACCTGTATAAGGATCATGTCCCAAGCCGCTCTGAGCATTTCAGAAGGCTTCTGTGTCTGTAAAATTAACGGTGATACAGAACAGGAAACTTTCTGTCCATCAACTCACCGTGTCTGCTGATGAACCGTATGCAGCTCTCCACGACCAGGGGAATGGCTTGAGAGGAGTCCTGCACAACGGGGAGAAGGAAGGAGTCGTCAGAATGCAGAGGGAGGGTACAAAAAAAAAAAAAAACACGGAAGAAAAACAAAAACTGGACTAGAAATTCTCATTTGGCCTCATTACAATGATTGGTGATGAAGGCAAACCTGCAAGCCTCCAAAAGCCTGGAGTATAACACGCTCCAACACTGCAGGACTACCCAGATATCTTCCTGCTGTGGGCATGAGCTCTGCTTCACACAGATCTCCATATTCCCCACGTTCAAATCTGCTGCAGAAAGTAAAAAGGAGGAAGTGGGGTGGGCTGCGTTGAGGGGAAACAACGGGAAGCAAATTTGTCCTTTCATCTGCCACGTCCTGCTCCAGTGCAGCTCCAGAGCTGTTCAGGTTCTAAGAAGCAATAAATTACTGACTGCAGCCAGCAAACCAAGGCGCTGCTGCTGTAAATCTTCATTACAAGGAGGCAACAAGCAAGCAGGTACGGCTCTAATAGCATTCCAGAGAGAAAACAAAGGGGAAGGGGACAAAGAAATAGAGCAGCATGAAACCCATAAACCATGACCGTGCAGACAGCTCAAGGCTGTTTGGCTTTCTTGGTTCCAGGTCCCTCAGAAACATGGGCAGAATAAAACTGGTTGTTTTGAAGTTTTGTCAAAGAAAACGAATGGAGGCTGCGGCTCCGTGCTTATTGATTTCAGTTACTGAGTGAGCAGACACCGGTTCCATTTAAACGAGGACGAAGCGGAACGCAGAAGAAAAGGAGGGAAGGATGAAAAGCCTCCAGTTTCCCATCTATCCTCGTTTGCACACACACACACACACACACACACCCCATTACTTAAGCAAACACTTATTACCTGCTTTCTGACAGTGGAGCTGCGCCTGCCGCTGATGAGATCAGAACAGCCCATCGGTGCCAGAGGAAAAACAGAGGAGAAAAAGTCAAGATAATTCTCTACTATTGCAGTGCTTGCTCGTTTGGTATTCCAAGCCATGCTGATTTGGGAGGGAAGAAGCCAGATATACAAATCATAATGACTTAGTCTCGTTCAATTTACGGAACTTCAGAAGATTTTAAGTGACTTTAAATCACTACAAACCTGACACAGACACAAGGGAGCCCGCTGCTTTGACAAAAGATTACCCTTGACACTTTAATTCCAACCATATGGAAATCTGTTCCATCCACTCCTCACTCGAGGTGAAGTTTGCTATAAATTGCACTCCTGGAGGAGCAGGTGGGAGCAGCTGCCAGCGAGCATCGCTGCAGAGCCCTGCCCCTGCATGGGAGAGCCTTCAAACAGACACACAAATGAGTGCCCCCCAGCACCAGCCAGGCTCAGCCAACTCAGCTCAAACCATGATGGCCTCATTTGGTTATGCTGGTGGACATTAATTGTAGGGAAACAAGGAAGGAGCCTTCCTGCGCCAAGACACGGCCCCCTAGAATTTATGGCCGGGGTTTAAGATTCCTATAGTCCCTGGTAAAAATGAAGTATGGGAGGTAGTGGTAGAAAGGCCCTAATGTGTCTCATTCAAGCAGATGGCTGCTGAATTATAAATAAGGTGATTAGAACTGCAATTTAAAAAAAAAAAAAAAAAAAAGAGACTGTACAATGCGTTAATTCAGGGGAAATTCCTTCCAGGAAAAGGAAATCAAAAACACTGAATGAAAAAAAAAAAAAAAGCAAGCAGATTTCATGGGCTGTCACTGACAATAAGGCCTACTTTAAACTATGAGCAGTAATGATTCTTTGATATTTAAAACTGTTTCATGATGAATAATATTTTATTATTACAGATGTCAGGCACTAATTAGGACCTGTCAGCTTTGCTTTGCTGTAAGGAATGTGAAAAGTAGTAATGGCTGTGGATCAGCAGTAATCACCTTCCCTTTGTTACGAGGCAGGATGATGCACAGCCCCCGTGCCCAGCCCAGCTCCCCAGGCCCATCCATCTGCACACGGACATTTGTTATGCTTTATAAAAACCCCATCAAGAGAAGGTTAGTTATTGCTCTGTGATTGGTCCTAATTATAACAGAGGAGCTGATTCTCCGGGGCCTCTGCGCTGCTGCAATCCAGTTCCATCACTGGGACAACACCAGGAGCACCTCCACCACTCTGCGCTGACGAGTTGCAGTGGTATTTAGAGCCACGTGGACGAGGGGAACGTGGTTCTTAATTAGCTAAATGAACATCTAACACACGCGTATCCTGGGCTGGCAGGTTTGCAGCAAGTTTCCCCTATAAAGCGAGCCCTTGTGCCACACCTACCTGGCGAGGGAGCAGTCGGTCCTCTGACCTGTGGGGGAGACAAAGAAAAAACATCATTGCATTAGGGGAGAGGGATGGGAAAATCCCCTCTGCTGCTGTGCAGGGCCAGATTTGGGAGGAGGAGGACAAGGGCAGCCCGAGGGCCGGACGTGAGCGTCCCTGCAGCGCTGCCAAGGAGGTCAGCAGAGCGTGGCCCCCCCCCCCCAGGAAAGCACAGAGCAGCTCGGGCTGCCCGAGCACTCTTTCTTTGGAAAGCATTGTTTTTGGAAATTGGTTCCCCGTGCACTCTAATTGGTGACTTCTGCTGCCAAAAAACCGGGCCTGTCAACCTCTCCCGCCCTCCCCTTTCCCAGGGGAATTGCTAGGGAGAGAGATTATGCTTTACGAAGCCACTCAGCAAGATTGGAAACATTTGCAGAATTGTTAGCCCATGGACCGAGCGCGCTAGCATTAGGCTATTTTGGGAGGCAGACGTTTAATGATATTTTCCACAAACATCTCTAAAAACGTTCCATTGACTTGCGCTGAGTTTTGCGAGGAGGCAGCCAAGCTCACAACTGCTGCCTATGCAGCATCGTTCTAAAATAGCACAGCGAGAGACGCAGGAGCAGTGTGGGCTGGTGGGAATCGTGCTGGCCAGGCCAGCATCAGCGAAACCACAGTGATGTGAGCTGGAAATCCACCTTCCTGCAATGCCTTCCTGTGCCCGGGCAGGAGGAGGAACGAAGCAGGGACACGGCTAATTGCTGATGGCTGACAATGAGTTGAACGCATCTCGAGAGCAACCTTCCTCTCTCCCCACCTAAAGCCCAAAACAGTGCATAATTTACAGGAAAATGTTCTTCTGAAGCAGAGTTTCCAGCCATCTGTCCCATTTCCATCACAGAATATTCATATATATGAATTCCACGGCTGCAGCAACAAGCGTGTACAGCAGGCAGGGACATCGCTGCTCGTACACAGGAAGGCTTGCTGCTATTTTTGTTACTGGAACTTGTCACCTTTCGATTAAGGTGATTTGCAAGAGGACTAATAAATGTCAGCTGAGAACGGGGCAAAGAACAAAAGCCAAAACAAACCTGGGAAGGAAGGCACAGAGCTGGATGCACGTTATTTAGCAAAGCTTCTAAACGTGTTGCTGGGATTTGGGAAAGGAATTTTATTTGCTCACGTGCAAACTAAGCACCACGTTATGAATAAGCCTTGACATGGTCACAGTCCATACCACAAACCTGCAGACTCAAGGACGCAATGTACCTGGCTTTCTCAGCTCCTCTGACCTCATAGGTGACAGAAGGTGACTGGAGCTCAGCCCAGCACACACTGGGCCCTTCACAGAGCTACTAAGCTCTGCTATAGCAAAGCAACCACACCAGAACAGGAGCAGCTTTTAAACTTTCATAGCAATGCAGAAATGGCGTTTCATTTCCTCCTCTCTCCCCCCAGCTCAGCCTGGGCTCACTGTGAGGAGCAGGCAGGGTAAGAGAAAAGAGGGCTGGGCACAGAGGTCAGCTGGGACCCAGGGATGTCATCACTCCCAGGAGCACTGCGGTGTCATTGGGAGATACACAGAGGCAGAAAAAAATACCCCAAGGACACAGAGCTCTGGCTCCATCCTTCTTTACAGGACTAATGGAGAGACAAGGACCTGTAGCAAGCACAAAGCGACGGCAGCGCTCACTTCGTTCCTCACCTTCCAGTGGTTTGGGTCTGACAAAGGTGAAGCTCATAATTACTGCAGCAATCAGCGTGTTTTTTGGGTTTTTTTTTTTTGTAGTGCCATTTTTAAACCGAAAGCAACGTGCTCAGAGGGCCACCCGCTGTTTAAGTTTTCATTTGGAAGATTTGCACAAACGATGGGGAGTCCCGTAATGACCCACGAGCCCCTCTCTGGCCTAGAAACCCAGAGTGAGCAGAGCCAGTTGGTGACCTGACACTCAGGCTGTTAAACCTTCTCCTCTGCAAATATGAGGCAGGCAGGTTTCTATGGAAACTTGGATGCACGGCTTAGGCGTGTTTGGCCAACAGAATTTGCCCGTAACACGAAGGAAAAGAAATCTTGCTTTGTTCTGACACTAATAGCAAATGCACGCTCCGTTCTGGCAGCTGCCCCTTGCCTAGTGCCATGCAGACGGGCAACGTATTTTATATGCTGCAAAATTCATTCATTTGTCTCTCAACAAAAGCCACGTTCACTTCCATGAGCTCGGTCTGGATTGAACCCCAGAGGTGAGAAGCAGCCGAGCCACCACGTGACCAAACCTTCCCACCAAGCCAACGAGGCAGTGCTTTGGAACTAATCACTCATCTGCAAGTCACGAGGTTTTCCCAACATGGATTATTCAGTGAGAAGCAGAATGTGCACAAATGGGGAGGGGTCAGGACGAGCAAGCGGGCACACGCTTCGTTTTACCAAACGAGCGATGCACGCTAATGACTCATTAAGCTCTTTCTGTTCACCATTATTCAAGCGGCCATGTAGGTCAGCCGGCTTCTCCATCACGCGGAGGGGAAAAAGGAAATTCATAAAACACGAAAATGCCCACTCTGCTGGGTAATTCTAGACAGCTAGCTGAGTAATGGAGGAAATGACAACCCCGTCCCCACTCACTTTCTCCCAGGGTCTTCTGGAGGAGGTCGTGCTTGGCTTGGAGCTTCGTTATCAGGTTCCTGCCCTCCAGATACTCCTTCATTTTCTGGAAGAGTGGAAGAAAACAAGATGATGAGCGGACAGCCGCTCCCCTGATTGCACCTGTAGGTCACCGAGCTCTGAACCGAGCTGCACTGAGCTCTGCAGCGCCAAGGAGGCAGCGAATGCCCCCCGCTGCGGGTGCAAACCCGATGCCCTGCCCGTGCAGCTCCGTGTGCCATTTCTATTGTCTCACCGTGGAATCAGCACGCCTGGCATCGTTCAGACATCTGAGGAGCTGTCAAGCATCTCCTCCTCAGACGGGGAGATGGAAATGCGCTCCGGCGCGTCGCCGCCAGCTGAATGAGCAATCTGTTTCGCCCAGCTAAAAGGCTGCTACTGTGCTTATTCCCCCCATTTAACCTCCCTCACCCCACTTCACTCGTCAAACACTGCGTCTGCTGCCTCCACCCCGGGTGGGGGGGGAAACGGGGGCAAAGCAAATAGAGATGTTACTGGAGTTCGGATTTGTTCTCGCAGAGAAGCATTATACAGTCACGCAGTCGCTTTTCCCACTTGTCCCTGATTTTTCACAGCTCTGCAAATGCAATTTTTACAGCTCTTTCATCTCTTCTTTTGCAGCGCGGAACAGCATTATTTATCTCTGCTGTGCCGCAGCACGTGAAATACCGTTGTACAGTAGCTGGCCATGTTATAATTAGGACGTGTTTACATTCAATAATAGACAGCACAGGACTCCGCAAACACCATCCTTTAGAAACATGAGATACTTAAAAAAGAGCTAGAAACATGAGATACTTAAAAGAGAGCTAGAAACACAAACACAGATTCTCATTCGGTAGCACAAGGTTCTGCTCCTGGCTTCAGCTTGCCCAATTCACTTTCTTTCAGTTCTGGTCCAGTACTGCCCAACTAGACTGCCAACCCTTAGGGGGAAAAATGCTGTTTTTACAATGGGAGCGACCTGGATGCTCTCTACACGAGCCCCGAGAAAGGCAGGCTACAAATCAAGAAGCAACACAAACCAAAAGCTTTACTAACTGCTAAACTCCACGGTCTACATCCCTTCAGTTGATAAAACCAGAACGCAAATATCCCAAGATCCATTCCCCTTGGGCAGTGCCAGCACTTCCCATTGCAATGCATCAGCTTTCTGGTTGCTCCAACAGCAAGCGTGGGTCACTGCAGCAAAAAGAACGACCCAGATGTTGCAGAACTCCTCCGCAGAACCCCTCTGCCAATCCTGAGCGTGTTTTCTTCACCAGTTACAATTTTGCATCGAATTTTGCATCGAATTTTGCCCTCCCACCCCCTCCTCCTAAAACGTGTAAGTGGGGATCTGAGGATCAATGCGACTCTGGAAGGCGCCGAGCTGCTGTCTCAAAGCCAACCTCAGGCGAGGAGAGGCAGCACGAGAAGGCTCAGCCCAAAATAGCTCCAACAGACGCTGAGCGCATCGCCTGCCTATGGCAGGGCAGCAGGGATTGGGTTCTGAACAACAAGGACCACAGATTTCATGCATTCCTCGCGCTTCCTCGTGCCTGCCGTTCTGCACCCTGTTCCTAGGACTTAGGGAAAAAAAAAATGAGTGATTTCAAATTAAGGCTTCAGGCTTTTTTCGAAGGAATTAAGGTGGCATGAGCATTTGATTCACGGCTTAGTAAAAAAATAAATGAAGCATGGATGAACTGAGGATTTTAGTTCTGACAGCACGGCCGGAGTCGGACACAGCGCAGGAGAAGCATCCTCGACTCACGTTACTTCCACACCATAAAAACTGAAGAGGTGAACATCTGCCATCAGCCAGAGAACGGGAACCTTAGCAGCCACCGCCCCCCCAAATCCACGCAGCCTGATGCCCTCCCCATACCAGTACTTTTCCAGCACGACGCAGTGGGTGGGTGGGAGCACAAAGCGCAGCCCAGCCCTTAGCTCCCTCCCCCATGGGAATAACACTCGCTGCTTTTGAGGCCACGGGGAAGCACCGTTTTTGTCCCTGCCCCGCATCCTTCACTGCCTGCCATCTGCAAAGCAAAGCGCTTCTCCCACCCGTGCCCCCCCCCAGGAGCAGCTCTGAACAAGGCAGTGATTCAGGGCACGGGGACTGGGAGCTGCGCTGCTGCACGTGGGACAGCGGGACACCGCTGCAAGAGCCATCAGCAGCAGAGATTTGTGTCATACTTCCCTGTGTCTTAAGGGTTTGGTAAATGCACGTTGATTTTCACAGCTCGTGGAGCCGCTGCTGCCCCTCCCCTGCTTCAGTCACCTGGGTTAACTTAGCACGGCCAGACACCCGCCCTGCACTCTCCTCCACACCAAGTCCAAGCTTCTGTTCTGAATCCAAACCTTCCTTCAAAGCTCCGCCAGAGACAGCTCAGCACAAGTGCAACGTGTCTTCAGCAGAAAGCTTCAGCTCTGCGCTACCACTCAGTTCCTACGATGCCATCGCTGCGCTGACCTGTGAGCCCTGCCCAAGCAGCAACGCAGCAAGCAGGGCTTCCCATGCAGGTTACACTCTTTCAAATCAACGTTTTTCCTTCACTTCATATTCTTCAGCCCTACTCACATCGTACGTGCACTGCACTGCTCACGCATTTGCTTTCCCCTTACACAAAGCGTGCCCTGCTGCACAGCTCTGCCCTCACCAACACCCAGCTGAGCGTTCCCTCACGCCCTGAGATAGCTGCTCCTTGCATCTCCGATGCCTGGGAGCCATCTCAAGGATATTTCTGCCTGCCCAGCAGCAGATCAGCCAGGTGCCTGATGCGGCTGCTCAGGGTAGCACACTGCTGCAGCTTCGCCCCGTTGATTGCTGTTTTCCCCATAGACAGGCAGAGGAGAAATCAAATTTTACACGATTTATCCACACTAAGCTTGCATCAACAGACAAACATATCCCAATATCCTTGTAAAGAACTCAAAGCAACTCTTTTTACAACCTAATATGCTCACTCTGCTGGTCCAAAATCAATTACAGAAGCATTTTTGCAAGATGATAGCATTATTTTGCTCTCTCCTGCGAGTGTAATTCTAAAAACATTACACGTGCTCACACTGAAAATTAACTCCTTACTGTGAAATAGAACTGCTCTGTCTCCTGCTGGTTGGCCCGTCTCTTGGCAATGCTTGGTTTGCTCATGAAGGTTTCGGATACGGTGGATTTAACAGACTCCATAGAGTTGCTGTACTGAAAGCAGTCAGAGACATCGAAGTCCTCTATTGTGACTATGTCCTGGATTGTCTGGAGCGTTGCTTCCATCGTCTTCTTCACCTGTCCAGCAAGAATGAGAGTGCTTGAGAAAATGGAGCTATGATGCAAGTGGGGAAAAAGAAGAGTTAATGGCACTCCGGAGCATTTTACTAATAAACAAGTATTACTTGTCCCTACAAAGAAAGGCTTGGTGCATGCTGAACTTGCAGACAAGGGCTGTAACCTGACAGGCTGGGGTGAGGAAGAGAAGCAGGGAAATTTAACCTCAAAGCAAGCAGTGCTGGAAGAAAGAAATAAACATCTTCCTTCTGTAATTACATCTACTGGGCATAAGAGAAACAAGAGGTTACAGAAAGGCTTTGCTGCGCTGCAAATCAGGCCAGAATCAGCCTGCTAGACAAAAAGGGGTTGCAGAGTTTGCCCAAGAACTCTCCTCATCCTAGAGGACCAATTAAACAAACATTAGCTCGTACCTTACGTTATTCACTGGCTTCACTTTGAAGCATTAAATTCCCCTTTTTCCTCCTAACTCTCCAAACGCAGTTTTTGCAACAAAAAGCCTGTTCTATCACGTTAAGGATGGGGAAAAAAGGAAGAGTGCACATTGCAATGGCTCCTCTCCACGCACTCAGCTTTTATGCAAAGTCACAACCTAACATACTGCTGCCTTCCTCTTGAATTATACCAGAAATCTTCATCGAAGAGGAGCATGACAACTATGTTCTTCCTTAATCAGCTGCCACTGCCCTTTGGAAACAGCCAGCGGGCTGCTGATTTGGGTTAATTAGCTCACCTCCTCGTTTTCAATCTTCAGCGTAGATAACCTGGACTGCAGCTGCTGGCACCTCTGCACTAACTCACTCTGCACCGGCTGCTGGGCACACAGCTGGGATTCCTGCAAGGAAAGCAGCACTTATTTCAGGAAAAACATCATCAACAATACTTTAATTACTTCATTATTATTATTATTAACAAACACCCCCCAAAATGCCTGATCTTAAACATTTATCAGCTGCCAACTTCAATCAGTGAAGAGTCACGCTTTCTACCAAATTCCAGTCCGCTTCTCCATTCTCCCAAAGTTAATGAGAAAGAGAGAGAACATGAACATCCCTAATTAACTAGAAAAAATTAGCTGCTTTCAGTGATCTGAGCTAGTTCTATCTTCTGGAAGCCCGGAGGTGCTTTATTTATCACAGCACTCAGGGTGCACGACACCAAGAGCTGGGCTCCATGAGCGCAGCAGGCACAGGGCTCAGCCAACCACCTGTGCAAGCAGCAGACACACACAGGGCACCCAGCCTGACCAACTCAGGGGAGTTCAGATAGAAAAGAACTGGGCAGACACCAGTGGAAAATGCCAGAACCGTGGGCTGCCCTGTGCTGTTAATAATTAGTCTGACATTACAGCGTGACGTGGCTTTCCTTTCAGATTATTATTACTATTTTTAAGGAAAACATTGCTCTCATTGGATATTTTTAAAGGCAGACGTGGCAATGGGAGTTTTATTAATGCACGTATACAGCCGTGCACTCCATCTGGCATAAGCAGGACCACTGCTGCATCTATCAACATTCATTTGGCCTCGGGAAGGGCCGTGATAAATGGCTCTGCCAATGTGAGCTGGTAGGAATGACAGTCTGCAGGCCGTGCTTTTCCTTCCTCCTATCTCCCAGGACACTCCCAGCGCACAGGAAAACCAAGAAAGGTCGTCTGCAGTCTGAGGGATTCCCTTCAGAAGGCTCCTCCTCGTCTCTGCCTTCAGCAGTGACTGCATTTGCTGGAACAAAAGATGAGGCAAGAGACCTTCCCTGCAGTTTTCTTTCCCCAGTGTTGAGGAGAAGAATCTAGAAATCAAACTAATTGAGCTGAAGTAATACATGGTACATGTGCTCCTATTTATATTTGTGAGCTGGCTTCTGTGATTTAAACAGTTCCCAGCCACGTACCTGCTATCTCAATTAACCTGTAAAGAGAGATTTTCATTGCCAAAAATGAAAATCCTTTGCTGCCTTGTCTCGCAGCAAACGTGCACAAAGCACCATGACAAACCACTTCTGCTCCAAGATTGCACGCTCACACGCCCCAAAAAGCTGCACTGACACCTTTCATCTGTTGTCCTTTCTGAGGCCACTCCAGGTCTCTGGAAACCAGGCTGGGTCACAGAGATAGCTGCTGATCATTGACTCGCTGTGAAGCTTTAAGTTACGCTATTACTGACACAGACAGAAAAATAACAGCAGTAATTAAAAGCAGACAAACGTCGCTTCTGGGAAACCACCACTGCATTTCAAAGGTTTCTTCAGACACATCACCTGCTACAAAGGGATCTGGGAGAGCAGCAGCTCAACCCAGTTTTACCCAAACTGGAGAAGGTGGGAAGGCATCCAGGAGATGGGCATCTCGCTCCTCTGGGAGCCCCGTGGTGCAACACTTATTTAAAAGCGAGCATAAAAGCTGCTTTATCTCCCCACCGGGCCGACAGGTACCTTGGCAGCGCATGCCCACGTTTAAGGCTTTCATCTTTTAACCCACATAAGCTATCTCCTTTCATCTTCTTAACAAAGCCACCAGCAAAAACTAAACAGCTCCACGGATCGCCAGAGATGAGATCACCGAAAGCACCACGCCGAAGCCAGCTCACAACGAGTCTTCCTTTCAGATCACGCTTCAGATCTCTAACTTCAGAGCCTGTCTCGGGGTGCAAGAGTTAACAGGGGCCTGAACAATAGGTTAAAAAGGGTTTTCTACCTATGTTTAGTATTATATCTAATTTAGCACTTCTGCCTTCAGGAGCTGCGATAATGAAGAAGCGAGGGTCGCTTGCACTCAGGCCTCCACCCCATCGCTTCTCATCTTCATACCAGCTCCCCTTTGCAAGGCCTCCCAAAAATAGAGGCCAACAGGTGGCCCTGCAGCGGCTCCATCTATCACAGATGAAGGGAGCAGGCAGGCCGAGCTGGAGCAGCAACACAAACACAAACTGACCATGTCGCCCATATGCGGCTGAAACTCGAACTTCATGGGCGGACAGAAGACATTGTTGTACATCTCCATCAGGCGCTGCTTGTCACTGTTGGCATCCAGGTTCTCAACAGCATTTTCAATGGCATCCAGACCCTCGTGCTTGGACTGCTCCAGGTTTAGCTCAGCAGACAAGAACGTCCTCAGAGCTCTGTTGAGGCTAGCGTGGTATCCCAGGTCACAGCACTGCTGGAAAAAAAAAACACGCGATTCCAGATGTGAATAAGCGAAGACGATCTGAAATCGAAGTTAAAATGTTTCTGAGGCTAGAAGTCATAGAAGCAGCTGACCCCACCCCAAGTGGGGTTACTTTATCATCTTCTGGGGACCAGAGCTGTCTCCCAGCCCACAGATCACAGAGGCATCCCGACTCGAGGACTGGAGTCATCTCTACACCAATCTCTGAGCCCATAATCCTGTAGAGATTTCTACATTGTGTTATAGCTCTTCTCCAAGACAAGCACATCTTAAAGTATTTTAACAGCGTGGGGAGTTCTCATGGAGCACGAGAGACCCCATGCCATCCTGTTCAGAAAAAAGAGCACTCTAGAAGTGGCTATATTCAAAGGTATGAGAGTGTCTCTTCTTCCAGTTCTAACTTCTCTTCTAGGGGGCACTGACTCCCACCGAAAGCACTGCAAAACCCTTCAGTAAATTTATTCTAAGCAAGAGGAAAAGAACACACTGAAGTGCCACAGGGAAAAATAAGGCACAGGATTTGCATCATCTGCAAAGATCAATCTGCCTCCAAATTATTCCACCCAGGATGCAGAAAACCGCTCAATTCAGCGTGCTTCAGGAAGCAAGAACGCAACCTGCACAATCGCAGGCAGAAAGAAGGGAGCCATCCAAAAAGGCAGCAGTGGTTGGCAGGGCTGACTTCACCGCTGGGGCGAAACAAGAGCAAAAAACGCTCAAGCAGAGAGCGGCCACGGTCAAGAATTTCCTGGCTACCGCTGGCACGAGGATGATGTCAGTGGAAGACAATCGAGCAGCTTCATCTCCACCGTGGCTGCACAGCCAAGTATTCATGCACTGCGAGGGAGAAAGGAGCTTTTCACGAGCTGATCAGAAAGAGCCCGGATCTTTTTTTTTTTTTTTTTTTTTTTAAGGCATCTAATAAAGTGAGTGAGAAAGGAGTCCACCTTCTTGGAATGACAAGCAAGATTACGCACGCTAGGAGAATATCCAAAAAGAATGAAAGAGACCATCTGCTTGATTGCTGCACTGCTCTGTAAGCAGAATGCACGTGAGATCTCCTCCTCGCCCATCATTTGGGTCTCATCACTGTCATTGTGTAGAAACGTAAAAAAAAAAAAAAAAGGAAAAAGGGAGAAAAAGAGGGAAAAAAAGGAAGGGGTGGAGGGAGAGAGAAGAGAGCTGCTGACTGGGGGCCCGTACGCTGCTCGCCCAGGATTTGCCACCAGCAGCGCCTGGCTCCTGTGCCAACCAGCTGCAGCAAAAAGAGCAGCACTCGATGGGAGGCAGATAATTAAAGGACGCTGCACTCCACCAGAAACAACAGAAAACAACCCCAAAAGATGCTTGATTGAGAATTTGCACGTGCTGGGGATAAGCAGCCGTCCAAAGGCGCCGCTCTCCAGCACGCACACGATTCTGCCTCCCCTGCAGCGATGCAGGGAGCCAACCCAAGCTGGGCCAACGTGCAGCCACAATGAGAACGGGCTCAGAGCACCCAGGAGCAGCCCCATCCTTCCTGCCCAGCTGCTGGGAGCCCAGGGAGGAGCCCGTGCTGGAAGCAGAGCAGAGCTGCTCAGAAGGAACCGCTGGGACTGCAAAGTCAAACCAGAGTTAATATTTCATGGCCCACCTCGCGGAGCAGCGGGGCTGCATTAAGATGCCAAAGGGTTTTAGCTTTATTTTATTGAAGCTTGTGACAGAGAACATTTTTCAGCCCACTCCCTCTCTTTGCCGTTTCTCGAAGTCCTGCACACCCCATTTATGAACGTATCTGTCTTGCCATCCCTCTTCTGGGTTATATAAATGTTTGATGGAATCGTTCTCCGAGGAAATCAATTTTTTATAAGAATTTAATGATAACTCATTCACATTCACTTCCCAACATGACAGCTGATTAACCCTTCGCCACTTAGAGGCTTTCAAAAGCCTCAAAACAGAAGAGTCGAGGAGAGAGTTAAGAGACCTCTGTCTTAAAGCACCACTTCCATTTGGAAGGGGGAAGCAGGAGCTCCGTGAGCAAACAGCAACAGCGTGCTTACTGCAAGAATAAAATCAACTTTGGGACTCACAGCAAAGCCCCATGCCTTTTAAAAGACATTCTGTCCTAGGGACCTCTCCAGAAACAGGAGGTATTTGTTAATTCCCCATTATTGCAATGTCTCGTTAGCATCAAAGAAGCACCTCTGTCCCCAAAGTCAGGAGATCCAGGGCTACTGGGCTCTGTCTGCTTGTTGCTTTTAACTCACAATGAAGCAGCAACGTGCTGTTATCCTTCTGTGAACACGGGTTTTGTACAGCACAAATGAGTGTAAAGCCCTTTGGCCTAACAGAAATTATTTGTAACTTTGAGGACTGCTTTTGTATTATACGTGAAGCTGTCGTACCAAACGATGAGATCAAGGAAAAGAATTAAGAGCTGACTTTAAAAATATCATATTTTTATGTCCGTCGGATGCTTCTGATAAACACCCCTGGCTCTCATTGCCAATTTTCAGTCCTTCAGATCAAAGGCATTAGTACATCCATATTCACTGTGTCTTAGCAATGAGATACCTGGGAGCACAGGAGATGCAATTCAGTTAAGTTCCGTATCTCCCCATGCCTTCTGCAAACGCAGCAGATAACACTTCTCCTTCAAAGATTCTGAGAACTTGTGATGCTCTGTTAAACGGAACATGGCAAGGAACAGGATGGGGGGGAGGGGGGGGTTAGCAAGGACACAGAACTGCTCCAATCCACAGCGGCTGCTGTCGAGGAGCAGTGACAGATCAGAGCCCTGCAGAGCGTGGGTTCCGGTCCTGCACCACTGCCTGCTGTGCCCCAGGGATGGCTGAGAGCACCCAGTGAGAAGAGCACTTCCTCCAAAGCTGGGTAACCTACATCTGTCAAGAAATGACTTGTGTGGATTCAAATTTGTCTGGGGTTTCTGAAACCCAAACCGATTCCTACCTACATGATTCAAGAAAACGTACCAAGTGCAAGCTGCTCGCAGGCAACTGCATCAAGCACATCTGCAATAACTGGGGGAGGAATGAGAAGATTTCCAAAACAAACAAACATTACAAAACATGCTATTTTGAAACAACAGTGTTTCTCAAAGCTATCTAACACAGACAAGCCTGTCCTCCAAAGGGCAGATTGTTTTTTAATCTAAATAGTTAATAACTACCTGCTTGTACTTTGTGTGATCTTACAGCCAGCTGAATTGGTGCCTCATAGGTACTGCTAGGAACTGTGCAGCTGGCTGATAACAGCAATCCAGAGACCTCACTGCCTGTGATGAGACACTTCTGCAAGTTACCTGCCCACCTACAAAGAAAGTTCCCTTTGCAGCAGTGTGTTCTGAGCAGTGACTGCAGCGGGCTGCACCTGGTGAACAGAGGAAGATCCAGTAGAAGTCAGAGACCCAGGTATGACACGTTCAGTGCCTTTGGTGCTCCAGTTCTGCACGCTGCAGTGGAATAGTCGTGTGTTTGTAAGAAGTGCTGGGATTCCTAACTGGCTTTCATGAGTTTTCAAAGAGGAGAGATTTATTTTCTTGCTGTGCATCTTACAAGAGCAGAACTAAGGCCCCTGGAATGCTGAGGGCTTTCACTTGGCCCCAGAGCAAAGCCTGGGGGCAGCTGGGGAACAAGCTCCCTCTGCCTGCTGCTCCATCACCTTCCTCCCACAGAGAGGATTCTAGGGAAAGGGAAGGGGGGGGGCTGATTCCTACAGCCATTGATTTCTTTGTTCCTCTTACAGACAGGGGGCTACCACTGCATCTCCCACCATTCCCAGCTCTCCTTTGACACCTTCCAGCACTGCTCCGACAGCGCTCTGCAGTCCCATGGACAGAAGGAACACATCAGATTCCTGCAGAGCTGGTGGATGAAGATTCTGGAGCATAGAAGGACATCCTTCTCTCTTGTGAAACACGCCACAGGAAGCATTCGCTCGAAAGGGATGGAATTTTTCAAAAACAACTCAAAAAGCAATTTTAGAGAACACTCCTGTCCTTGATTTCCTTTACCAACTGGCGTACTGACTGCACAGTTAGCTCTCTCCTTGTTGAAAAACGTGCTTCTGAGCTGAGGGTTTGCTTAAAATAGTAAGCAGAAATGTCAAGCAACGGCACGATACCGAAACCGTTTCATTTTAACTAAGCAACTTTTTCTTCTATGCATTCCCATGCCAGGTGTGTTGTGCAAGCCTCTATCTGTGAAACAGACTGATCAGAACATGTAAGGAAAGCTCACTTAACAGATTAAAACTGGTTATCGTGGCTGTAGTTACTTTCTAAGCTGCCACTGCTCTGCAGCTGTAGAGATCTTCCCAGCTGTGCTGGTATACACCACACTGAAGAAGGAGAGGCACACGTGAGGGTTAATGGCAATGATATTCATGATAAGCACCCGAGCAGCAGCACTTACATCAATGAGATCAGACAGGTCGTGAATGTAATACTTGAAGACAGATGCATTGGTTGCTTCCAGAGCCAGCAGATACTCGTTTCTTGCCTTAATAGCCTTCAGCCTATTTTCTGTGTACTTTGCTTGGCGCTGGAAGAGAAACCAACAACAGAGCATGTTCTAAAAAGAGGCACAGCAGCAACAGGAGCATTCTTAGTAACACCAAGCAGAGCGAGGATACTGAGCAAATCTCACCCTGCTCACACGTCGTTGCTCACTTGGGCTGCACCCAAATCCATCCGAAAATAACACTGCACCTTCTGCTGCCTTGAATCTCAGCGCTGAGCCACCCACCTGCCTGGCCAACTGCAGGGCACCTGCTCTGCCTGCAAGTCAGCCTGGGACCACAAGCCTCCCTGTGCACAGGTCAGGCATTAAAGAAAAGAGCCAGCCCAAAATCTTGTACCCGACCCATTCATCGTGACTTCCAACACAGCAGCTGCTACTTTCATACTCCAACCTTGTTTTAACGTTTGGGATGTGCCTGCAGAACCTGGGATAATACAAAAAGGATGTGCAATTGTCCTACAACAACCGTGGTGCTAGCTTTTGCCTTTCCTCAATCTGAATACTGAAAACTTGCACAGAAACTAAGACTTGCATTTCCACGTCACCAAGTAGGGAGCTCATAACCCCCAGTGCTGAGCTACTACAAAGGTCTCCTCCTCACACGCTTTACACAAGCAGCAGCAGTGCAAGGGAGGTACCTTTTCCTTCATTTTCTCTATTTTCTTGACAGAGCTCCGTCGAACGTGTTTTTCTTCAAATTTGACGTTGGACGTGGAGTCGGGGGAGCGCGGCGTCTGCTTTTCCTCTTGTTTCACTGACTTCCCAATCTGCTTTTCTTCCTGCTTCTCTGCCTCTTTCAGTTTGCTCTGAGCACTGATGCTGTCAGCGTTGTACATGTGGTAGGTTTTCATCACCTGCAGTGGACGAGACACAAGAGTTGCAGTGCATCACGTTGGATTTGCTCAGGAAGACGTGAGCTTACCTAACCAGCACAAGCAACCAGGCACCCAGGCATCCTGCCTTCCACTTATCTGCATGGCCAAGCCTCAGGGCAGAATGGTTTCCACCTAACTGGAAAGCATCACAAGCAAGGGAGGAGGAAAAAAAAAATCCTAAGAAACAAGTTATATGCCACAAGATGAGAACGTTTGTTGAACATGGTCAAAATGGTAAACTTCTTTAACGTAACTACATTATGCTAGCTGGCCATCACGTTTAATTAATGGCCAAGTATCACACTAGCAAAGACACTTGGCCAGTGACCAGCAGGTCAGAGCTGGTTGCTGACTGGGAGTTGGGAGTATGTAAACTGGCAGAACAATGGGGGAAAATTCGCATCTCAACAAAGCACAACAAAGACATGGAAGTGTGGCTCTCAGCACAAATCCGAAATCAAAGTGGATTATTCTGCAGCTGCTGCTTTGTTTAATTTTGGCACGCGCCTTCTTGTACAATCCAATAACCCCCCCCCAAAAAGAGACTAAATGCAGCCTCCTTTCTATTCCAAGAGAATTACATGCCAAGGCTCAAAAATGATGGCTTCTCATCCCCAGGTAGGGGCTCAGAAGGGATGTTATCAGTCATTCCTCGGGGTGAATCACTCGTTTAAACATCACAAGTCTCGAGGAACCGTATGCAAATCCAGAGTCTGAACATAACCGCTGCAAAAGCAACTCAAGGTTTAACTTGTTTCAATCTGATTTGATATGAAAAAGCGCTTCTCACCTTATCTAACGACAATATTAATAAAAGAGTGCAGTTCTTTTGCTTAAGGAGACCTGGATCTTGCATTGCACAGACAACTTCTAGCACGGCTCTTTTATTTATGTATTAAATAAACCGGTCTAGCTAAAGAACCCCCAGAAGAAAAACAAAACACTCCTGGTTTCAAAGGATATTCTATGATTCTATACTCACATCCAGTTCTGTGTTAAGAAAACAGAACTAAACCAAAGGGCATAACATACAGACCAGCATTTTTATCCATCGTTACAAAGCAATTCACGTCACACGTGGACACCAAAATGAGCATTTCTGATATCATTTGGATAGCGTGCCCCAAACTGTACAGTTCCACAGATGCACCCCTAAGTCCCAGCTCTAATAATACCCCATGTGCAAATCATTTCAGATGGAAACCTATTTATAACTCTTCCACCTCAGCTTGAACTGTAACACGGTTTCCTGTAAGTAGGATGCACGCTCCGTCTCCACGCAGCAATCAGCCAAGGTTCTCACATACAAAGAGACGTTGTATTTAAACATGAAAGAGCCTGTGAATGCAGCCAGTATTAAAGAGAGACTTTCTGAATAATTTACACACACACACTCTCAGCTACTGCATACGCTCGGACTATAAAGCAGGCATTTATAATAACAGATGCAAAGCACTTTCTTTTCCTCTGTCACTGCAAGTGGAGCTGGCAGAAAGCAAGGGAAGCAGAGAAACGTAGCCCAGTTTTACTGCTTCCATCTTGCTGATGGGGCCAGGCTGGCAGCCCCACACCTGGCAGGGGGGGTCCTAGCAACTCACCCCTCCCTGCCACCGGGGTCAGCAGCATGGGACAGTTCAGGGAGACAACTCCCAGGTGGCAGCCCCTTGTATTTCAACCTGTACATAGAGACTAATGGCCGCCATAGTTATGGACACCTGTTTTATTTTGCCTGAAGACAGAGCTGCTGCTCGTCCTACAGATACCCAGCAGAACAAGAGATGGGTTTGTGGGAGTGTTCCTAGAAGCACCAGTAAGAGCAGCCCCAGAAGCCACCAGGCACTGAGTCCAGTAGGAATTCTTCTAATATGATCAACCTAAGTGGCATAACTGGCACGCAGAAGTGATCTCCTATTCATGAATGTCTTTTCCCCCCCTCTAAGGCAATATTTGGCTTAGATAGCAGAATGAAACAATCCTCTTCTGTTTGTTTTGTTGATATGGGCAATGCCAAGAAAGCTCCCCATCATGTTCTAGCATTGATATTAACACAGAATTTCATCACAAAGTGATGTGTGCTGATCTGGGAAATATGTCCAAGTCTTTTTTTGAAGGAACGAGGAAAAGAACACAGACCTCAGCGTAATGACCCAGCGTGTCATTAAGGGGGGACAAAAGAAGAGGCACAGGAACAATAAAACCAGGAATAGGTTCTGCTTTTACAACAGAACTCACTCCAAAAGGAAAAATTTAATCAAGCAACAGGCTCCTTCCATTCATCTATGTGAGAGAAACAGTCCCCAAGCAGCGTATGAACTTTTATAAACATGTCCCTTCTCCTTCCCAAGGCAATGCCCTTCTTGGTGTGTCCAATGGATATTTGAGAACCACAATGCATAGATGGAGGCTGCTACTCTAAAGGGAGCTGTGCTGCTGGAAGAGCTGAGGAACAAACCAACACAGCAGGTTCCCTGCTGCTGGAGCTGCGTGCTGTCCTTTGGATGCTCATTTCCAGACACAGACCACTCAAAACCGCTGTGCTGACCCAATTCAGCAACCTGACCCACGAGTTTTGTAGTGCATTTGAAAGCAATTTTAGATCTCTCTTACTCTTTATAGAAGCAACACCGCGGCTAGAAGCGGGTGTGTGTGAAGGTGAGAACCTTGGGAAGCAAAGCCAACACCGAGAGAGCTGAAGCAATAAGAGTGAGAAGTGAGATTGATGGCCCTGCGTGGACTGGTGTACACGAGCTGCCTCAAATCACAGGGACTGCAGGAACTTATCAGCACTGCTGCTCAGGCTGTGCTCTAACAGCAGGCTGGGAGAAGCCCGACACTTCTTCCTTCTGTCTGAAAAGATGCCAAGAAGTCAGGTTGATTTACCGTGTAGAGTTCATTCAGGACCTTTATCAAGTCTTCCTGGAGCTGCAATCCCACTTCCTTACTCTGCAACGAGAACAGAGAAATGAAAGTTAATTGGAGAAGACGGCAGAAAGGCAGAGGAAGCCAGCATGCTCTACATCTACAAATAAACTAGGCTCAAATTAAGTGCCACTACTTATACGAGCAAATCCAGCAGCTGCTCAGCCCAGAGCCACTTATTTGGTCAAACTGCACAAACCATAAACTGAAACACTGCACAGGGATGGCAGGGAAATATCTCAAGAACATGACATTTTCATCATCACGAGCCTGGGAACACCTAGATTTTCTGATCTCCGCAGGATGGAGTAAGACTGAATACAGGACAGCTCAGTATGCACTGGAACATGGAAGCTGAAGAAACACAAGCATTCAAATTTAAAGATGTATCCAGGAGGGAAACCTGATTGCACTGACTGCCAGCTCTTGCTTGATGTAAGCATCACGCACAACTAGAAAAAAATACCAAATCTACTCCCCTGATTTACGAGGGCACCAGACACTCTTTTGGATACTGAAGTGGAAACAGCTTGCTGAAGCAGCACATCTGCCCCAGAGGAACAGGGAGGTGCAGGTGCACCGTGGTGCTGCGGGATGCCCTGATCCAACTGGAGTTTGTTCTGACTGTATTCGAAAGCCTATACAAGCCCTCAATCTATTTCTGAGCACAGTGTTAACGTCAAGTGTACGTATTTTTTAAACTACAAAGGGTAAGGTACCATTTAGCCGTATCAATATAAATCACTCTGTCCCAGGGGCACTTGCATTAGCGAGCTGCGCAGTCAAACCCAAGGCTACATGGCTCCAACCCATTCCCTTTGCTGCAACAATAGGAAAAAAAAAAAAAACCTGCAGGTGGACACAAGAGGCTGTCAAACCCAGCTGCCATCCAAACTACCCTGCAGCCAAGCATCAGATTTCAAATACACATTTACTTATTGAACTTCCCTGCGAGGCAACAAGCAGCCAACGCTTCCGCGTCGCAGTTGGAGGCAACTACTGCTCAAAGGGCAAACGCTTGGCTTCAGCTAAATGCAGGAGGAACAGATACGCTTCTGGTTTTCTAATAAAGATGACTGAAACGCCCAAAGACTCACCCCCACGATTACCAGAGGATGGCACCTCAGCATGCAAAGCCCTCTTTGAAGAGGCACTCCACTCCCTGCATGCAAAGGAGGGCGAAGCTGTTTCCTGGGTGACTTCAATGGCACTGTTCATCTTCCTTCATTAGAGACAGGATCTCATGCTAAGAGCTCTGCCGCTCTGCAGAGGTTTGGCAGAGGGGAAGGAGATGCACAGAGAGCTCTGGGAGAGGCGAAGCCCACCTGTAAGGCTCTGCAATGCCTGCCACAGAACTCAGGGCACGCAGACACCTGCACACGTTACCTTGTCCAAAACCAAACCAACCCAAAAACCACACTGAATTCCACTTCCTCGGTGGTTTCATTAATGAAAGGCATCCAGACCAGCTACAGGAGGAAGTGGGGATAGAGCAGATGTCCCTTCACACCAATGGTACCATTCAGAAGAAAAACAGGTTCAAACAATCTAATAACTGCATTTTATCCACGTTTTCCCGCTAATTAGGAAGCGCAAATTACTGCTGCGAGTTCGTAAACCAGCAGTTCTCCCTCGTTACCGCTGCCCACAAAGGCAGTATTTGCCCGATTGCACCTCCGTGCTCCGCAGGTTGTACACATCCAATATTTGCTGGGTTAAGCAAATTTGATGGGTTCAAGATGATTTATGCCTACTGACTCAGGGAAAGATTAAGAGACGTAATGCAAACAGACAAACCCACACTGAACCAGTACTTCTGGCTACGATATCGAGATAGCATTAAGGCATGTGAGAAAAAAGTACTGATAGATTGCAAAGCAAGAAGATCATACGATGTAAAATAACTGATCTTTGCACAAGCAGCAGCCCAAGTGGGAGCCCATGTGCTTGGTGCTCTCCTGTGCTCCAGCCTCATACACTGGGATGTGCTGCAAGTGACCAGATGCCCTGCTGGGAAAACAAGAGCACGGTACAAGCTCTGACAAAGGGGAGCATCCTCCTTTTCCTGACTCTTGAATTGAAAGGAGAGAAAAAACAGAGAGAAGTGGATGATTCCCAACCTTAAGGAGATGCTGTGACCATTTCTGCATCCCTTCCATCACTGAGCACAGACAGAAGCTGGAGCTGCTGCTCATTGCTCTGCAGCTGCCTTTGTCTCAGCATTGGGTGACGGATGGAAGCCACACGCTGGGCCTGCCCCAAACCCCCCGAGCTCAGCACTGGTCACAGAAGGAGCATTTCAGCAGCGTGCTCCATTCCCTGCACTGCCTCACCGGACCCGCTGCCCTCCTCTCACCAACTCCTCTCAGCCTGTTATTGCTTCTTTCTTACATAAAACTGCTCATTCATTGCACAAACTGCTGAAGCAGCAATTATGCGCGATGGAATTAAATGAATATTTTAATGCGTACTCAAGTTGAAGACGCAAGGAAGAAGCGTAGGAGCCCAACTGTCAAAACATGAAATTCTTTGCGCTTCCAAATGAGCTCTCAAGGAAAAAAAAACTGCCACGCTCCTGGACTGCAAAAAGCCTTCCACTGAAATGAAGGTAAGAGAGATCACAGGTGGCACGAAAACAAGAGCTAAGCCATGAGGACTTAATGCTCCTCGACACAGATTCCAGCAGCCGAAGCAGCAAGGATGAAGGTCACCAGCAGCACACGGCGACAGCCAAGTCACTACAGCAAGGTAACAGCAGCAGCTGCTGCCCAGGAGCATCAGCTTCAACACAGCAGGGTGCTGCGTGCAAGCTGCCTTCCTCAAGCCTTTTTTGCAGCCCTAAAGCTGGCCCAAGTGTGCACATGCAGCCGTGCACACGCAGCCGTGCACACGCAGCCGTGCACACGCAGCCGTGCACACGCAGCCGTGCACACGCAGCCGTGCACACCATGCTCCTTTGTGCACCACGGCCACCCCACGCTGGGGCCGGGATTCCCAGCAGGCCGTGCCGGCTCCTGAAGGCCTCTTTGTCCATCTCTCCTCCCCTCTAATTTAACCAAGATGTTTTCGGGATCGACTGCAGCGCGGCCTGGCTGTTCCGCATTCCACCCAATATTAACGGCTTCAGCTTCCAAATATTTCAGGGGGGGGGGGGGGGGGATGATAAATGGGAGAGCTCGGGAATGCTGTCAGCATTTCATGCCCTGCATCTCAGCCTCGCCAGCAGCTCCAGATCTGGGAGAAGACGGGCTGGCTGCAGAAGCAGCACGCCATGAAGCTCACGAGATGCTTTCTGAACACGCTCAGCAGCAGTGAGCGCACCAAGAGCTGTGATAACACTTATCTCATGCCCTGCACTGAGTGCTGCCAAACCCACGCGTGCCCGCAGAGCTGTCCCCTCACCTCCCGCTTCTCCCCATCTTTAAGAGTGGAGAAACACAGCGTACATTGGTAGAGAAGCGGCACCAAGCGCTCTAATGTTTTTTGAATTAACAGTGGGAGCAGGGAGGCAAGACTCACCGAGAGCTGTGATGAGATTTGCAGGAGCACAGAGAGGAACAAAGGGAATCCTACGCTGACATTGCAGGCAGGGTATTTACCATACTCTAGTTAATATCTACTCACAAAGTTTGCTAACGAGCGGGCACACCAAGTATGATTTTCCAAGATCACGCACGCAGCACTTCAAATTTGCTAATAAAAGCTTAGAATTCAGGTAGATTCTCAACAATGTACTTCTTTCCCCTCTTTTTCAACAGGCCTGCCTTGAACTCATTTGCATGCAGCAACAAATAATTCACCATCTTCACGCTCTCACCTCAACCAACGACCACCAGCATTACAGTGTAGGAGCACCCCCAGGCCAGCCTGCTCCATTCCTTGCCAGCATCACACTCAGCTCACAGGGACGCACACACAGCATTGCTCGCAACCAACCCAAAGCCTACGCAAGCCCGATGCAGTTTCTTGCACAACTTTTATGGGCGCAGCGCTCAGCCGTGACCCCACCAAAGGGAAATTCTGCTAAGACTTCTTCCAACACTCAGGAATTCTGAAAAGCTTGGAAAATGAGATCGGTGCAGCACAACGCAGGCGCATATTTGGGGCAACAGGTCATCAGCTCCTCGTTCAACTGACCCATTATGCACTGGTCAGTCGCAATGAAATCACAGCCGTATTATCGAGTTCTCTCCACCATTTCACCACGGATTCGTTTCACCACTATGTCAGCAAGAAGGAATTTCTCCCACACAGAGCAGAACGGCTGCACTTGGAAAAAGCCATTCCGACATCAAACCCCATCGCATCGCTGACCGCTGCCTCCCACCGCACTCTGGGTTGAAGGAGCCGCTTCCCAACACCCCCACCTCTTTTTCTCCTGCTTTTTCTTTTCCCTGCAGTGCTGATGCTCTTGAATCTGGGGCTTCAGGCACTTGGTTCCAGGAAACCAAGCAATTTTCTGGCCGAGAGCATTCATTCTTGCTACAAAGCCAGCGACGCTCTCACTCATCGAAGGAGCCGGATGGGAAATGGGCTGCAGAAGGTGAGCAGAGCCACCAGCAAGGAGGGAAGTCCTGCAAAATAGTGGATGTGGTCCTCTGTCATTCTGCTCAGCTGTAATGCTCCCCATGACAGCTCTGTGCTGCCCGCCTGCCCTGCATCCCATCCTTAAAGTGCCGTGATGCACCCTTAAGAAGAACCTGCAGGGATCAGTCAGGGGAATGACCCAAAGCCCAGAGCAAGGGCTGCTACCTCTGTCCAGAACACAGGCAGGCACGCTGCTGTCACATCAGGCATCAGAAGCACACAGGAGATGAGGAACAAAATGCAATAGTTTCACGTAGTATAAGGGGCCAAATGAAGCATACTGCTTGCCTGTTCTAGATGCAGAACACAGGCAGCAGAACTGCAGCACGTCCATCACGCTGTGCAACGGGCTCCGCTCCTTCTACCCACCCAGGGGGCAGCTCCAGGTGGAGGGGTCACACCTCAGCTCCAAAGCAGACACACACACACACACACACCACAGCATGCAGCACAGCTACCAGCACACACGGCTGCACTCCTCCTTCCCCCTTTGCTCTAAGAGCACACAGGAAGGAAGGCAGAGATGAGAAAAATCAAAGCGCATCACTTCACACCAGGCCTCTGCATCCCGAGCTGCTGGGAAAGCAGCAGGAGCCCCACGCTCCAATCTCTTTGGCAGGAACCAGGTACCCCCCTGCCTGATCCCTGCAAGGATTTGCACAATAACATTTCCCCCTCCCACCTCCCCCTTTTCCTTGGCACAAAACCAGATTCTCCTCGCCGCCAGCAGATGCACCCATAGCCGCACGTGGTTGCACGCGCTTTCCCCAGAGCATTTCGGGACTCTGCCCCTCAGTGACAGCTTTATTTACAGCATCTGTGATTTACCTTCTCACACTGGCCGAGAAGAAGATTTTTAGAGACACCCAGCACTGATCAGCGCCTTTCTAAATAGGCTTCATTTCCCCACGTGCAATGTATTTTCCAATGCTTCATATTCCAGTACCAACGCAGCAAACGAGATGCAGTGCAGCTGAAAGTAGGTCAGCTCAAGCGAGGACCCCTTCGGAGAATTATTAATTTTCCTTCCTGATTACTGCAAGGCTTTCCACAGACTCACTGCGAGTTTCTCGTTTCACATCAAACGCCGCGCAGCGCGCCAGAGATAAACTGATTTTTTCCACAATTAAAGGTATTAATCGGGAAGCACATTTCAAAGAGCCACTTCGCTTTCTTCTCGCGGGGCTTTCTCCCCTTAAACATCCTTAAGGAACAGCAGTGTGCAGGAACACAACGCTGCCACTGCGAAGTCCATAGGGGCAGCAGCCCTCAGGGAGCACAGCGGGGTGGTTTTTGGGTGGGTAAGCTGAAAAACATCCATTCAGCAGACACCCAGATTGAGTGAGGCTTCCACAGCCCGTGTTTTAAGGACACGGTTTGGCTAAATTGGAACAAAAGCTTTCAGATTGCTTCCTGGGAAATCCCGAAGCGACAGCAGAGAGAGGGGACTGGAGGTAACAGACAGAAGGGACTGCTTCTCAAAGGGCACACGGATACAGAACATCATGGGGTCACACCGAAAGATCCATCTGTAGGACAAACCGACAGCCAGGGCATGAACAGAAGGGCTGCTCCAGGCAGAGGGATCGAGGGCCGTGCCCAGGTGACACGGTGCCAAGAAGGGGCAGTGAAAAGGCAGAAATGGGAAATCGGGTGGGGAATCAGCTCCAAGGGAAGAACACCTGAAACAGATAATTAAGATGGGTAAGCGGGAAGGAATCAAGGCAGCGCTCCCTACAAAAGCAGAGAGGAATGAGAAGGGAGCACAGGAACAGAGCCGAGCTCAGAGCACTGCCAGCTCCTGGGATGGGGAAAGGTGACAGGGATGGCAGCACACAGCCTTAAAATCCCACTGCCTTACCACGGTGCAGCAGTTTGCTCTTAGGGCACTTCCACCAGCTGCTCCTGGTTTTATTTGCACAAGAGCACGGTTATTTATTTCACCCTTCCTCCTCCTCTTCCTTTGTTGCAGCCCAGACTGCACCGAGCTGTGCCCAGCCAGCAGCCCCGCACTGAAACATGAGAGCAATTCCTCACTAAAACACCAGCACAGCTCACACGAAGGAGCACAGCGCTGCGAGAAGCCCCGACATCTGGGTTCCCAGTGCACCACAAGCCACACTTGCTGCTTCCCCACACCTCCACTGCCCACCAGGAGCCGTTCCCTCCCAGCACAGCCCTTATCACACCCAGCCAGGCCCCTGCAGCCTCGGGGCTGCGTTGTAGCTGCACTTACATCTCTTAAAAGCTCCCTGCTTCTGACAGCGTGCAGCATAGCAAGCTCAAGAGTGCAGCAACAAAGGGATCTCAAGCACGTCCCTCTCAGCCCGCACATCCCTCCGTGCTCACCTGCTTTATCCCAGCGTGATACCAAGTGCTGCACCCAGAAAGCCTTCAATTCTAAACGGCCCAAGCAAGAGATCTGATGCCTCAGCATTTTATTGCAAGCACTCTCAGCAAACAAAGATCCTGGTACCTCTATCCCCTCCATAGTTCATAGCACTTACAACCCAGACCACGAGCAGCTCCTAAACGCTGCTTACCGTCACTCCTGCGAGCAGCCTGACACGCATAAAACTTTTTACAAAGTTATTTTCCAAACAGATGTAAAAAAAACCCTTTTTCCTCAGGCTTCCAGATGCCAGGAGTCACATCACAGCATTTCCAGACGCAGCTGGGCAACGTCTCACGCCAGGTCGTGAAAACAAGATTTGTGTGAAGTCTGCTACCCAAAGTAACGCCTGCAGGTTTTCTATCAGTATGACATAACGCAGCAGCATTACCAACAACAACAAGAACCTCTCACCAGCAGCATCAGGAAAGCCCAGCTCGTCCTGCAGCCAAACACCTGGGCTCGCTGCAGAGAGCTCAGGACGCAGGGCTGGCTGCACAGGCTGCAGTTTGATGGGGAGCTCCTTGCTTGCCTTGCACAGCTTCACGGGAAGGTCTGCACTGCACAGTGCTGTTCTTTCCCGTTGCTGGTCCTCAGAAGCAGTGAAATTGCTTCTGATAAATTCTTTGTGATACCTGGCCGAGTGCTGCTGGGAACATCAGCAAACACACGTAACAAAAAGTTAACTCACCTGACTGCTGATAGGCTCGCTGGCTACAGAACACTCCTCAGCAGGAAGCAGCCTCCATCCAGGAGATGCTCTCCTCTTGGGGGCCAGCCCTTAAATGAGCCCAGGGAGGGTGGGACCCAGGGCCCACCCCTTCACGGGGAAGCACAGGTGAATTGCTTGCACTCAGCAGGTGCTCAACCATCAGTTCAGGCTGTGACATAGCAGTTCCCTTACACCCGTGCAGTCTCTGTACAAATTAAATGTTTGAGGCTGCTGTAATGCACTCCGTGCCCTGAGCTGCTGCATCCTGTGGTGATCTCTTCTCCCTCCACAAATGGACAAAAAGGTCTCAGGGTTAAGAAAGGATGGGAGATGCTAACGGGACGGGGAGGAAAATGTTTTCAGATGTCCTCACCAACACAATTCTAACTTCCATTCAGGCCAGCCTAGTTTCTAACCTCCTTTCCCAAAACACTTACCAAACTTCTCTGTTTAGCAGCTGCTATCTTATCCCACTGCATGACTCTAGGTAAGGCAGGATGCAGGTTTTGGTATCAAACCACCCAGCACAGGTGGAAGAGCCACGCAATCCTGCTTCGGCCTGCAGCCAGCCAAGGGGCTGGAACTCAGCAACAAGTGCCCTTTGTTTGCACCAATTAACGCAGAGTTTCCATTCTGCCTGCGAGAGAAGACACCGGAACGCTGCTGGTGGTTGTTCATTTGTTGGGGTTTTTTCTTCCCTATTAGAGTCCTTCTGCACAAACCAAAACAAGACAAGGTAAGGCCTTGCTTATGCAGGGGCTGGAAGTTAAGCTGCTAGCTTCCAGCCATGTCCATTTCCATGTATGTCCTCAAAAGGCCCCTTCAGAGCCATCTTGCTCAAGCACAGCCCCTGCTGAAATTCAGAGGGCAGATTACTTCTCCTTTGGAAGGATTAGTGGAATTGAAGAGTGGCTGCCATTCAGTAATCCCATGTAAGTATCTAATCAACCGTAATGTAATTACCAGAAAGTTTTAAAAGGTCAAAAAGGCCTTAGTGTGATGTTGCTGGAAAAAGAGAAGGTTCCTCCTCTACTTGGAGGATGTTTAAACAAAAAAAATGCTAAGTGCAACAGAATGCAACGCTTCAACTTGTCCTTCATAATCTGTTGCTAGCCATTAAAAACTCAAGCCATATGCACAGCAACAACACAGAACCCAACAGTGCACTCGTTTTCATTCCCCTAGATAAATCAGTTGCCAGTGCACACACAAATGCTTGCTGTCAAAGAGCAAACCGTGCTGTCCTCCAGGCAGCACCCACCAGCACTGCTCCTTCGGGTGCACCTCGGCAGGACGCTGCGCCCTGGGCACCAAGCACGGCTCGCCCCATAGCAGCATGAGAGCAACACAGGGACCCTGCCACTCGGAGCAACATAGAGATGCTAGGAATACCCGAGCACCTTCCAAAAGACTGTCAAGAAAAGCAAAAAGCCAGTGAGGCCTCCAACGTCTGCCAAGGCTACGCCGAAGGAGATGTTAATTCTGCAGCACGCACGCACCTCGAGCGACAAGTTCTTAACGTAACAGCAGTGCAGATGGACTGACGGGACAGCAGGCTTGGAAACGTTACTCAGGAGTGCCCCTCACCCATGTCTCAGCGTGATTCAGGATGAGCCTCACACCAGTGCTCTCTGGGAAGCTGGAGTTATTTTGCAGGAACTTTCCTTAGCACCGCTGCGGCAGAAATAACTCGCTCAGAGCACGACGCATTGCAGGGGTGGGCAGTGGGGGGAGAGAAATAGCTCTTGAAGTTCAAATTGCAATGCTTTAATGTGTTAACCAGCAGATGGTACAGCCATTGACAGATCTCTACAGAGCCCGTGCACAGCCATTTAAGAGAGTTTCAAAGCCTCCGTATCGTGTTTCTCCAACAGGAAGAGCAGATTCTTAATAGCAGAATGCTCCCACGCTGTCCCACCTTCCTTCTCCAGGTGGAACCCAAGGGGAAAGAAAGGGGAAAATGCCAACAAAAAGGAGCTCTGCTACATCTTCCAATTCTCTGGAGAAGGACAATACATCCTTTTGTTATTTAGCATGGTAGGAATTCTCCCTCCTTTTTCTTCTAACTTTCTACTCCACATTGGATACCAATTTGTCTTTGGAGGATTGTACTGGGTAATTTTAGAGGAAGAAGTTACAGGACAGCTGATCCTGATGCTTTGCTTCTTTTCCTTAAAAAAAAAAGGCGGAAACCTGGAATATTGGTTTTTATTTAAAGGAAGTTTCGGAGCACACACCAAACTGCGAGCAGGCTAAGAGGAAACACAGAGCCCGCATCCACCCAAACCTCAACCGATCCCTTTCGGGAGAACCCTCAAATTCTAGGACGAGAAAACAATCAACGACAAGTCCTGCGTGCAAAGAGGCAAAACCAGGTGTTAGGTACAAAGAACAACAGCGAGATGGGCCAGAAAGTAACAGCTCACATTTTGCATTTTGGAAGGGCCAAACAACAAAGGCATGCAGCGCAGCACTCGGTTACCTTCTTGAACAGGCGCCCAGAATCTTCGCTGACCTGGACAAAGCGTGGGATGATGTTGTTGAGATAGATATCACTGAGGGTGGTGTGGTCCCTGCTCTCCCGCTTCACTTGGTTTAAGAGGAGGTTCCAGCAATTGACTGGTGAGAGCACGTTCTGATCCTTCCTATAAGGGACGCAAAATAGAGACAAGAATTGGATAGGACTTCACCTGAAGGAGGCAAAATGGTTCTGTTAACGACGGTCTGTATCTATACATGCTAGAAACATGGCTGCAGCACGTGTGGGTTTGATGAGGGAGATGGGAGATGGGCTATGGCACACACACACAGGAGGAGCCCTCCATCACACGCAGCCTCAGCTTTTGTCCCCCCAACAAACTGCTTGGGCAAGTGCAAGCTACAGAATGCCAAATGCACGCTCTGATTTCTTCTTTTGAATCCAAGAACTTGAGCACAAATTGCAGTGCCCGAGGCACAGTGGTGACTGTGGAACCTGGCACTGGGGTCTGCAGCACTGCCACAGACGTCTGTGCCTCGCCACAAGCAAAAGCCTTCGAGCACCCGGTGAGCTAAACAGCATCTGCATAGGAAACAAAACGTTGCGTCTTGTATAAGAGCAGCTCTGTGCAAGAATCTGCATCGGTCCCGAGTGAAAGAGAAAGCAGTGCTCATCCCACAAGCTCCACGTTCTCATCTCTGAACTTTCTCAACCCCATTCCCTGCGTGCCCTGCAAACACACACCACAAAGGGCCAAGGGGAAGCAGCAGCAAGGTGCAGCTCTCCTGGCTCTGCTCGCCGCCCCTCTGCAGCACAGTCCAGCTTCCTTCTAAAAACGTCAGAGCAACCTGCTGCTCAGATCTCTGCTGGGACAGCAAGGCTCATCTGATTACCGTGCTTTCCCTTTAAAATAAATGAGGTTTAATTTCCAGTGGAAAAGGGAATATTCTGCACTTTGAAGGACAGCGATTGCTGCTGTCCAAGCGTCTAGCATTGCAAAAACGTAAAACATTAAACCACAGCAGCCCTTCACTGCTCTTCTCGTGGCATCAGCGCTTGGAGCTGTAGTGCAATACGGATCATTTTAAGAGAGAAAAAGAGCAGTTTCCAAACAGCTGATCTTGATGCTTTGTTTCTTTCCCTTAAAAAAATGAAAAGCTCAGGAAACAACTGCAGCTCGTCATCTGCACCGTCTCAGGGCTTGGCACGTGCAAGTGTGTGTGTGTATAGAAAGGATTCTGGGCTTTCGGTTCTGGTGTTTTGAATAAAAACACAGAAAATAAAATGTGAGAAGGCAGAGGTTTCATTTAGACAGTATTTGCCTTTGTACTTCAGTGTCGCGTATTGCAGATAGTGCTGACACGGGCAAAACCAGATGGAACGATCAAAATGCAGAACTGCACAGGGTTGAAACTGCCAGATGTTAAGCTATATAAATCAAGTACTTGCCCTCAGATCTCCTGCAATCAGTGTCTGCAGCATACTGTTTGTTTTGTTAATATGCCAAGGAGCTAATTAGCAATTGCAAGACCGGGCGACTAGCAGTGCAAATGCAGCAGGCTGCAGCCAGCCTTTGAAGGGCACAGGCACAGACAGAGGGGCTGACTCCTGCTGAAATGCAGGCTGAGAGCTTCCAGCTCTACAGAAGGCAACGCACACAGGAGCTGTGCATTTCCCATGTAGGCAGAGGGTTTTGCTCAGGTTGTTTTTGTTGGTTTTTTTTTCCCCATTTCTGTTTTTCAATTTTACATGAGACAGGAAACAACACCCGACTGCTTTCCAATACAGATGGGGCTGAAGTTGGTCCTCAGCAGGAGGTGGTCCCCACGGAGCAGTGCTGGAGCCAGGTGCATGTGCCAACACAGAGCCACTGCCTCTGCAGCCGTGGTGATGGCAAAAGGCAGGAGGCAAGCTGAACAGGAGAGGATTGCAAACGACTGTCAAGAGGAGCACATAGGGAAGAGATGTAGCAGTTGGTTGGCTGCACCAGTGCTACAGAAGTACTCTGCATCCTGACTTAGTGTCTGCTTTCAAAGCTGGAGGAGCTACACAAAACGTCCATGACCCCACAGCCATGAAAAGGGGTGGGAATGAAGCTTAGGAACAGTAAGGAAGGATTCCTCGTAGCTGGTCCTGCTGCAGCCGTTCCAAATCCCATCTCACAGCCCCCAGCAGCGTGCTGCTGCTTCACCGGCTCCTAGGAGCGGAGCGGCCCGGAGCCCAGCTGCATGCAGCCTTTGCATGGCTGGACCAGATGTCAGCCCACGAACACCCAGCTGTTTTCAGCCCCAGTGACCCCCGTGGCATTTCCCCCTCTCGCTATGAATTCTCGCAGCCTGCTCAGCAAACCCCGGCAGCATCACCGTGCGCTTCGAAAGAGCCCGGGTGCAAGCAGAGCCAGGAGAGCCTGCAGGAGAGCAGCCCGCTCACAGCACCTCCGCTTTCCAAAGAAAATCAAAGCACAGAATGGGAAGCAGGAGAGATGCAACAGCTCAGCAGCCAGTTCCCAACTGCCCAAGCTGCCGCACCACAACGCCCGAAGCCACCCGAGGGCAGCGCATAGCACGGATACCACGAGCCCATGAGAAGTACGGCGAGCAAAATTGCTGGTGTCTCGTGGCGCCGGGTGGGTTGTTGACACACTCCATGTGGTTAGACATGAAAGGCCGTCCTGCAGGAAGGAGCAATCGCAAAGCCCACATGATTCTAATTTGCGACTGGGATTGTCACCTCCAGGTCTGCGCTGGCAGGGACGCGCCCCAGCCCCAACCTCACGCAACCTCCGCTCTGCGCTCCCAGAGGTTTTCTCTTTTGAATTCCTCTCATTTCGTGGTGCTTGCTGGTTTCACTAACCCCCCGAGGACCCTGCTGAAGGAGAACAGCTCCCTTCTGGGCAGCTTTTAGCATTCTCCCCGCTGAGGTTTTAGAGGAAGCGAGAACCAACTTCCCCCGACGACCGGCCAGCAACAACTCTGTCACCCTGGAGAAAGGGAGACAAAGGAAGGCCTGAAGACAAGCTGCACAGGAACAGAACAGAAAAGGAAAGAGGCAGTTACTTGCTTCGGGGCTTCCAAATAGCCCTTAGGACTACAAGCACGTTAACTGTTCAACCACCTCCAAAACGCAGCGTTTTCTGGGGTGGAACGTGGCAACAGTTTTCACAACACAGAGCAGAAGTTATACAACTGTTTACAACAGGCCGCTTTCTATCATAACCACAAGCAGATGGCAGAGAAGCAAATTGCGATTTCCATTAACCATTTCAATTCTCCCAGGAGCTGCCAAATGCGTTCTGCTCCCAGCTCCGGGGCGCTGCAGGAGGGGTGAGGAGGGAAACGAAGCAGCAGTGATGGCTGGGTGCACCCAGCTGCCTGCAGAGCACCTGGAGCTGCTGAGCAGTAGGAACAGACCTTCAGGAGCCGGATACCAACTTCCCAAAGTCATTTTCCATTCGCTCGACTCCAGGTTCCCCCGCAACAGGAGGAGGAGGAGGAAGATGCCAGGATCCAGGTTCACGTCAAGCGCTGTTTATACAGCTTGAAGATCGTGTGATGATAGCGAACGCGGAGTTTATTTGGGTTAGCCTAAATTGCAGCAGATCACAGCGATTGGGGGTGTTTGGGAACAGGAAGAGGAAGTTGTGCACAGATTTTTTAAGGAACCACAAAGTACGAAGCCCTGTGGTTTTCGAGCGTTATCTTGATCGAGTCCTGTGCAGCTTCCACTTCAAAGGCTTTGGTCGGTCTCGAAAGATCAGAAGGGAAGATTGAGTCCAAGTATCTGAAAGTTCTTAATTAAATTACTGATTCATACGAGGAACTCACAGAGATTTATCTGCTCCAAGGCAGTGACACTGGCTCTGCGCTGCACGGTATTCCCACTCGGGGTAAGAGCAGAAAAACCATCCTAAAGAACAGTTCCTCCCATCCCAAAAAGAAGAAAAAAAAAAACCCACGCACAACCCAGCAACGGGAATACCACGTTTCCACGTGGAGCACAGGAAGAAGGATGAGTCAGAGGCAAACGAGCTGATTACAAATAGAGAAAGAAATGCTGAGATTAACAGCACCCTGTCACACCATTAATGTCAGACTGCGGGTTTGCGGGCAAGACCCCTGGCAATGCTGGGTGCCAGCACGCTCCAAAGAGCAGCCCCAAGGGTGTCACAGCCAGAGGAGGGACAACGAGTCACCATGGAGAGCAGCAGGCATCGGGAAGCTGTCCTGAACGCGTGGCACTGCCTCTGCATAACACCAACAAGTGCCTCTCCATAGCAGCAAAACGATTTCAAGCAGAGACAAAAAAAGAGCTGCTCGTACCTCGGTGCCACTACAACCCTGTGCCCTGGGGTGAAATACTTGAAAGACTCAGAATAAGTGCTCCAGGCTCATCCCATCCAAAGGAATCCTGGGTCAGCACAGCATCCAGCAGTATTTGTCTACTACAGTAACACTGTGGAAGTCCACCCCATGCAAGTGCTTTTGCTGATACCTCCCTCACTACCTGCATAATCTCCCTTTTAAAGAAACCATTTCACCCTCTAGAAATGCCAAGTTCTCTGCAAAGTGCTGACGCACACGAAGGCTCAATTCCCCCTTCGAGTCTTCCTGACACTGCTCAGCATTAGCAGCCAATTTGGAGCATTTCAGGCACGGACATACACGCTGCTCCCTGCCCCTCTCTTCCAAAAGATTCCAGTTATGAACATCTGTTGTTTACAAGCCCTCAGCCTGAAGGTTGCCAGACTTATTCTGCATCTTCGACTTGAAGGCAAAGGCTGCCAGAAAGCCATCTGAATCACGCTGGGATACCCTGGACATTCTGCTCTCCAGCTGACAATTGACTGCTACTTGGTATCCTACTTGCAAGGACTGCCCTGATTTAGAACATGGCCTTAAAATAGCATTGTCTTTTTTTTTTTTCCCCCCTCTCTTCTCCCTTTAAGTTTCTCCCTCGAAAAGGACGCACTGAAGATTTGCTGTGGTTTTCACATTAACTGATATTCCAAAAGGCAAAGGCCTGTAGGACAGAGCCAAGTGAGGGAAGCACCAGAGCCAGACCCGTGTCACCAGTGGGGACCCCAGCCACACAACGGGCCACTGGTCCAACAGATATTTAAGGAGCAATGACTGCCAGCTGTAGAGCAACGAGCTCCTTTAACAATAGGAGTTGGAAGAACTGAGCTGGGAAATGCATTTCCTCCCCCCATCCAGTCCTTACATCTCGCGTGGGGATATTTTCCAAAGGGCAGTGAAGAAGCCTTACCAAGCAGATCTGGTTTGTTCTCTTGAGCAGTCTGTTCTAATTGAAAAACCAGTTTTCAGAGGGCCCAGGCAAGGCGAGCTCTCACAGCCACGGCAGAGAAGATAAAAGCAACAAAAACCTGGGATGCATCCAACTGCCATCAGCTCGGATGTCACCTTGGCTAAACCAATCTGTTCCCCCTCTTCAAAGCCAGAAAATGAGAAAAACACACAACCTACCTCTGCAAATCCCTTTAAGATGCTCCTGTGAAATCAGCCTGAATCTGCACAACGTGCAGCACCCTTTAAGCCCATCATGCCTGGACACAGCTTGCTTCTGAGACCCAGCATCTAGATTTCAAAGCCCACCTGGAAAACGCAGCCACGCCACGGCTGCCCCTGCCATGTGGCACAGCTACAAAGCACAAAACCCACGCCATGCAGTTACTACAGAGCTCACTGTGCTTTCCTTGAAGCGTGTGCTTGTACCATACGTGCTGTGGAGGATGCCACAGAGCCCAGTTTCGAGGGTCAGGCTGAAGCCTCCTGCCCTTGACAGCTCTCCCTTAAATGAACCCCTTTGGAGCAGCTCAGCAATTACACGATAGCTCTCGAGTATGAAAGCACATGCAAATTACAGGGCTCCTGCCTGACAAGTTTCCTCCTTGACAGCGTGTTATGAGATCTAAAATCTGCAAGTGACATGGTAAGCAGTCCCTGAATGATATGGTACCTTCCGATGTAATTGTCACGTAATAGAAAGAACATGCTATTATGGGATATTTATAGGGTCACAGCCTCACAATTACAGAGGAGCCGGCAGCCCATGCACATCTCAAAGTCATATAATCCCAGGCTCCTTAGGTGGAGAGATGTGATGGTTGGCTTTGATCAAACTGCCTTTTGGGGGTTCCAGATTAGATTACAGCCTGAGCATCTACCAAAAAGATGATCAGCCAAGCCACCCCTCGCTGCTCACACAGAGCTGGGTAGTTACAATTGGAATGGCTTCCTTACTGATCCCTGGGGTATCTGGTTGTATTTCTGAATGCTGGGGCCAGCAGAAGGCAGTGACCAAACGAGCAACAGCACGAGTTCTGCAGGACTCGCTGCAGTGACCAACGCTGTCTGCAGCCCATCAGCTGTCTGACAATGGGTTCTTATAAAGATAGGATTTTCCCCTCATCCCAGCTCTTACCCAAGTGAGCATATTGGACAATTGGGACTCAGCCTTGCAGGGCAAGATGTTCCCAAAGCAAGATGCTCTCCTGCTAGGAGCCATCTGCTGCTCATGTAAGCAAAAGGAGCAGAGCGAGCCACGTCAGCCCCGTGCGCTGCAACGTGAGCCTGGTGCTCAGAGCTTGGGGTGCTGCCCTGGACTCAACAGAACAGCACGGACGTGTAGTTCAGCAATTCAAGTGAAAGCTTTTTGGGCTGATAAATTCACCTGTCCAGTTCAGACCACACAATAGTTAAGGGATCTGAGGACCAACAGCTCAAAGGGTGAGTGAGGAAACTGCGTTAGGAAAAAAAAAAAAAAGAAAAAAAAAAAAAATCTGCATTTTGGAGGGATGTTTCATAAATGAAACCAAAACCAAAGTTTGCGGGTTGGACACGTATGCTCTAGGCAATTACTTTCTACAGGTATGCAGAATAACTCTTCTCCACTTCTCACGTGGCTGCACTTCGGAGTCACGCTCTCCAGGCAGCGTCGCACAACGTCCATCTTAAATGAGAACCAAGCAGATGACAAAGCTGTACGGAAAGTCAACTAAAGCTGCACAGAACGGAAGCTGAAATGGAGCCTACCGAGTGGTTTTTGCAAGCAGGGCTGTAGCTGGAAGGGAGAGCTGATCTCCCCCACCCCCCAAACACAGCAACAACAACAACACAGAGACGAGGGCCCAGCCCAGCAGTGGCAAGAGCCGGGGTGGAGGAACTGCAGGATGCTGCCAGGGGATGGAGCAGAGCTCTGTGACTCAGGGCCAGGGCTGCTGGCTCACACTCAGTGCCACTGAACCGCATCCACCGCTCGTTGCTCACCCAACCCAACGAGCTGAGCGGGAGCAGCCAGAGCAGGACGGCCGGACCTACCTGCAAACAGCACTTCAAGCCAGTGAGCAAACTGCTGTCCCTGACACAGAGGGAAATCCTGGTTCTTTCCACCAAATGTGGCATAGAACCCTGCCCACCTTCCCAAGAAAACGACTCCTTTTGAGATACTGCCAGTTTTTACCATTCCATTCCCTGTGGACGGCCTATGACTTAGAAGGAGTCGCTGAAGTGAACCCAGCAAGCACGCTATGCAGAAATGTGGAGTGGGTTCTGTGTTTGTCATGAACTCGGGGAACATTCTGACATTCACAGCCGTGCTGACACCAACATTCACTGCAGCAGCTCACGTTTTGCATTCCTACACTTGCAACCACATTTAGAACAAAGGAAAAAAAACAGGAAAAAGGACCGAAATAAAAAGGCAAATACTCTACTTGAATTGCTGGTCTTTGGTGCTCCTAGTTTTAGCCAGGAATCTCTCAGCCAACTTCTCCAAATTCCTCGAGTAATCCATCTCAATCTCTGCCTTCTTGCGGAAGAAATCCTGCAAGTCCTGCAGTAACTGGACCCGGAGCTCGCACTGCTGGTCAAGGCATTTCAGCTGCTCTACCAACTGGGCACGGATCTCTGTAACAAACAAAAGCACTAGAGATTAAACAAAATCCCATTAAACACCATCAAAACTCTCTAGTAAAACACGGTCAAAACACGCTCCCTCGTTAACAATCCATCAGCAAAGCTTCGTTATGATTTACTACGTGCTCAGGCAGGGAATGACTGCATTGCCCCCGGGGTGCAGCAGGCATGGGGCAGGCTGCGGTGCACTGACCCACGGGCAGAGCTGCAATGCTGGGAGCGTGCTGGCTGCAAGCACCAAGTGCACTGCTGGCATGCAGAATTCACTGCCTAAAAATGCACTGGGACTAAAGGACCATAGAGAAGTAACCTTTACAAGTGTTAATATGATTATTATACTTAATTATTCCCGAAGACGGCTTTTGTATTTACACTGTATTTTAGCCACTGCTTTCAGAATGTTTCACAGACGTGGCAGCTTCCCACACCACCTTCCAGGACCTAACTGATGGGGACCCACGGACTGGATGAGACCATTTCCCCCGTGGTCCAACAGGGCAACAGAACACAGAAGAAATGCATCGGCCCCAAAACATGGAAATAGTCAGCGCTGCAGCTGGGAAAGCTTACTTTCAGTAGGCAATAAACTCAGCATGAAAACAATAAAATGGGCACTTTTCTCTTTGAGCACTCAAACATCAGAGCCGCCCACTGCAGCCGGACACTTGCTCTGCTCTCCCCAAAGTTCAGAGATGCGTTGTTCCAAGCTGAACTCGATCAGCAATAAAATTGGGAAGTGGAGAGCTCTTCTCCCCGTGCACAGCTCGGCTCCTGTCCGCGCGTTGCAGCTGCAGCACAACTCGGTCACCACAACAGAAGATGGGGAATTATCATTGTCCAAACTCAACATCTTCATCGCCGATGCCCATTCCCCGCAGCAGGAGAGGCCAGCTGGCCCTTCAGCCAAGCAAGCCCCATCCCATGAGCACCCCTCTCCTGCCATGACTATCTGCTGCCTCGAGCCGTGCTCACATCTGCTGGAACAAACCGTTTCGGAGGGTGGGGGATTGCTAACAAAGAAAGCACGCATCTTTATTTCAGGGACCCAAAAACCCAAAACACGTGCATACAAGCACAGCTCCTCGTCAGGCTTGCCAAGAAGTAATCTGCAAGAATGTGAGCTTTTCATGCTCAAAGATGACCGCTCTTCGCGCCGCAATTAGTGCGGGCCACTTCTGAGAGCGCACGGAAAAAACACGGGGCAGCAACGTCAGAGCAGAGCAACAGAACCCGCGGGCAACGCTGCTCAACGCCAACTTCATCCCGAGGAGAGGATTTCAGCAAACAGGAAACTTCTGTCCTTTCATCAGGAAACGCAGCTACAAGCAAATACACGAGCCCGAGTTGTCCACATATTTCTTTAATCAGAACCACTGCAGCATGCGCGTCCCTCCGGGCGAGGAGCGCTGCATTCCCCCAGCACACACTGCTGCTCCTCCCACCGCCCACCCAGCCCCATCCTGACCCCAAACCCTCCTCAGATTCCCTGTCCCCCCCCCCCCATTAGAATTTGCTATGCGAAGAGAACGCGTGGCTGCCACACCGCTGCCAGCTCTCGAAGGCCGAGAGGTCAGCGGAGCGCATTCATTTGAATACGAAAACTCAAATGAAGTCATTGGTTCTCAGGGCAGAATGGCTCACAGGCAGCTCTCCTGCTGCAAGCAGCAAGGACTCGTAACCTTTTCCTTCGGCAGCAAATGCACTCTCAGCACTCTCTTGTTATCAATAAGGGCGCTGTTTGGGAGGGAAGCAGCAGCGGCCGATGGGGTGCGTGGAACAATTCGCCATTCAGCTGCAGCTGGAGGAGCCTCTGCTGCTGCCGGGCAGGGGCAACCTTGCTCATCTTGCAACAACACCGCCCCATACTTTGCCACAACATCACATCAGGAAGGCAGGAATTTCCTGAGGTTTCCCGTGCTCCCCACGGCTTACGCAGGCAGGGGATGGGTTTCTCAGGCTGGTGCTGAGCAGGGTGCGGGTCACCCATCACACCGCACCTCCCTGTGCCGGCCCACTTTGAGTTTGCTGCTCTTGCATCTTTAATTGGCACGGGTTATTAGGTTAACAGCCCCTTCACAACACCCCGAAGCCCTCAACCTCCTTCCCTACAGCTTGCAGGCCACCTGAAGTCACCACTCCTGAGTGAGGACGGTGGCACAGAGCGCAGTGCTGCAGGTCCAACCAGGCTTACAGCCCAGCTGTTCTGACTCTCCCAATAAACCCTGCCCTGTGGTGCTGCCATACTTCAAATTCACGTGCCACAATTAAAACATCCCTAGCAGGGAAAGGAAAAAGCTTTCCATCCCTTTAAAACGAACTGTTTCTTCACTTCCATCATCAGACCATAATCAGACCATAAAGTCACCTTGATCGCAGAAGGATGGAGTATTGTATAATCCCAGAAAAATGTTTGGTTTTAATCCTCTCTGCAATTACCTTTCCCATGTTCCCTGCATGCACCCAGCAAGCACATCTCGTTATCAAGGTATTTAAAGGCAGACACATCATCTACCTTCTGCATTTCAGCCACATCTGTCATTCTCAATATTTACACCCCCACCATTAGAAACTCTACAGCAGATAAAATACCGACAGGCACAAGTGACCCCGCACTTATCATTAGCTAATTGCCCCTGAATTAAACACAAGCATTTTAGCAGCGGTTCCACAATCCAGCAGCTGCACCGGCCCACTTCCAAGGGAGAACTTCATGTTGCAGAACCTGAGCTTTGCCTTCTGCTGTGCACAACACCTTCCCTGCACGCAGAATGCTCCCAGGACACCACCGACTGCTGAGCTCTCACCCAGTGACAGGGAGGATGTCACGGAGTGAAATGCTTTGCCAGCACCCAGCTGCCGAGCACCACAGACTTACAGGTCCCCTGGTAATCCAAGAACAGAGCTTTGAAGTGGAAATGCCAAGAGGAGGACACACAGCTTTCGCTCAGGGCCAGAGCCAGGAGGGAGGTGCAGGCTCACGGTCCCATTAAGAACTGCCTGCCCTGGGAAAAGGTAAATTTCCCTTTAAAAACGGGATATTCATTAACTATTTGAGGATGGCTGACACTGGGTAACGCACATTATAACTGCAGACGGGCTCTGTCAAACGCACGCAGGATAATTACAGGCATCACTCAGCAAAATTCTTCCTCATACAGATTGCGGCGATGTTGGGAAGTATGAGATGAGCACAGGAAATATTGCAGCAGTGAAGTCAAAGAGGTTACGAGACGTGGCTGGGAGCAAAAACCAAGGCAAGCTTCGGGCCCCTGTGAACTGCCAAGGACACTCATCTCTCCTTTGCATACCTCCATCCTCACCTATTTGCATCACTAATTACTCAGGTCTCCCAGCTGCTGTCCCAGACACAACAATGTCACTCCATGGAGCCATGCAGCTGACGCTGCCCGCACTGAGCCCACTTGCATCCTGTCTCACTCACAGCTTGGATGTTTTTAAGCACTCTTTGGCTAGAGCCCCACTGAACGCAGCAAACCTCCGTATCTGTTCTCCATACCTGTAGGTAAAACTTGCTTATGCTCCCTGAATGCTGGAGAAAAGTCTTGCAGACAAGTAGAACTATATCGCTAGTCTGCAGCACGGCTTTCTAGAATACAAGAATTAAATCACGCTGACACGGGGACCATTAGCATAAGCAAAACCAATGCACAGCCATCACTTCGCATTCCCAGTGCTCAGAATTTGAGTCCTGCTGACAAACCCTTTGCAGCCTCCAGCCCCGAGCACCCGCGCCTGCGTGGACAAACTGCTACGGAGCAGCTCGAAATAACGTGTTCTTCAAGCAGCTCCCTAATGGCCATTTGAACAGCTTGCTCTCACGCACGGTGATGGACCCAGCGCCGCAGGGATGGCCCAAGACGTGGTGAATGTTGTTCATGTATGGGATGAGTCGTCTGGGCAACCGAGCAGCAGTTCACCGCTGGAGATGCCTTAAGAAACCGGCTCAGCGAACGCTTTTGCAGCGACAGATTTTTATCAGCGGCTCGCACAGACCTATCAGAGCCACAATTAAATTCTGTTCTGCTCAGCTGTCGGCAGGAAGCAGAATAATCACATCAGAGCCGCGGGTTCTTCACCAAAGACGTGCCTGGGGGGGGCAGGGGCTCCCAGGGGCACGGGCTGTCCCGGAGCACGCAGCATCCCTGCGAAGAGCGGCTTCCTTCCTTTCATCTGCTCAACAAGCACATCCGCTGCTCGACGAGCCGCACTTCCAATAAGCACAGGCAGGGCAGAGTGACACTGGAAATAATTAACGCTGGCTGACGGTTTCAAAGCCCAGACACAGCCCAATTTGATTTGAAAAACTCACAGTTCAGAAGCCATCAGCGGAGCGTCTCGCACTGAGCCGGGCTGCACAAAGCGAGAGGGAACTGCACCATCCCTGGGCCTGGGTACCAGGCAGAGCTGCCACACCTGAGCATCTCCGTGGGGCACAGCTGGGGGAAGAGCTCTGTGCACAGCCCCAGGATTGACAGTGTTTGCAATCCAAAGCAGAGCTCGGCCTTTGACAGCTTTACTTGAGCAAGTCACATTTTGCACCTTTCTCCCATTTAAACCAAGCGTGCTTTCCTTGCACGCACTGCAGTGCTCAGTTTAGGTATTGGTCGCTTCTCAACCCAGAGCTGAAATGATCACTGCTGGGTGAAAACAAAACAAGCCACACTGCATACACACCACTACTTAACGTTTTAAACGTCGTAAGAAGGTTCCAAGGGAAAGAAATATCAAGTCCAAGGACGGCTCACGAGCTGTGCCCACCCCGGGCTTCCCCACAGGGTGTGAGAATTCATCAGATGCAGCAGAAGGTGTGGGAAACTCATTTAACTCGTTTGCAAGCAATGAGCGGGCTGGGCGTGGGGAGAGGAGGGAGGGGAGCCAGGGACTCATGGCTCCGAGTTTCAAAACAGAAAGCCATTTAAATGAAGAATGTTGCACGGCCGTGTTTCAGGCTGCACAAAGCAAAGTTAAATTCCTGCGTAAAAGGGAGAGGCTGGCACTTGCTTTCAAGAGAAACATCTATTTATGCTAGAATGGAAATCCAGCAGGAGGGGAACAGCAAAACAGGTCTGGAAGACAAAAGCAGAGTTAAGATGCTGCCACTTTGTTGGCAGAGCAGCCAGACTTGCTGTTTGGGAATGCCAGACGCTGTGCATCAGGGCTGTTGGACGCTGCTCTGCGCTGGACCTGTGTGGTGCATTGCCAGGCAGCCGTGCCTTGCTGCAGAAAGGGAGGAAGAAAGGGGAAAAAAAAAAAGAGAGGAAACTACATCCTGAAATCTCCGCACGAAGCAGATGCTGAACCCCTACAGCATTCCGCCATTCTGCAGCTTCCGAGTGCTCCCCCTACGCACTGCACAAACAGAACAACCTGAAAAAGTAGATGGCCAAATGAGGACAAAGTGCCCTGGTTAGATGTATGGCCAAGGACCAGCCCCTGTGCCATTCGCTGCCCGAAACCAAAGTGCAGAGAGATTCTCTGACCCGCACAGCCCTGCCCCATCCTTTCACACGCCCACCTGCAGCAGCTGGGCATCAAAGAGGGACAACCCATTTCCATTCCAAATGCTCCTACCCTTACAACTAATGACACTTGTAGCTCATTTTCTCCATGTACAAAGCTACAGAGGTCCGCCTGGCAGAGCTCTGTGGATATTCGGTGGCCATAAAGGTAAAGCAGCACGCAGGGGCTGCCCGAGCATCGCTGCCCATCCCTACAATGCCCCACAGCTGTGGGCAGAATGCTCTGTAAAAATTCTTCCCAGTTCATGAGACGTTCACATGGGTCATCTCATGCAAAGGAAAGCAAAGGTGCATTTTTCAAGTCAATAAAATTGCCGGAACAAGAGTGGCAATTAATGAGTTATGTTTTAATCTCTGCAATAACAGGAAAATCCTTGGGTGAATTATGTCATATATTTAGAGATACAAACAGAATGATTAATGCCGGCGTCTCATTTAATTTCACCTCAGGATTTCTTCCCCTCCCTCTCCTCCTTGGTAGCTAACAGATTAACATGCATAAATGATCAAGAAATAAATGAAGAGGAACAGAAAGGGACGTGCGAGCGCTTCGAGCAGCCAACTCCATCAGGCACAGAGCTGACATCCAGCAGGAGCGCGGCGATGGCTTCCAGTGCCACCAGCCTCTCTCATCTCTCCATATTTTAGGGAACCAACGCTCGGGATCTCTCTTACAGATAGGAAGGAGAAAGGGATGAGGTCCAGCTTGAGAACCAGCATGCAATGGCGGCAGACCCGCACCCACCTGCGCGCTGGAGGCCGAGCGGCACGGTGCCCGGGGACACGGCAGGCCAGCAGCCCCGCGGCCTGGGGGACAGCACCATGGTGAGCGTCCGAGGGAGCCGCGGCCTGCACCGAGCAGGATGGACGGACAGAAGGAGGGATGGACGGACAGACAGGCAAGTCAACGCCGTGAGTCAAGCACGGCCCAGCGGCAGCGCCAGCCCGCCTCCCGGCCAGCCCCGTGCGTGCTTTGGGGAGCTCTGGGGAGCCATTAATTAACCATGAGCGTTCCAGGAGAGGTGAATAATGAGCATCGTCACAGACGAGCTCAGCGAGATCAAAAAGGGCCACGTGGTGACCCGGGGTGGCCGTGGGCACAAGGACAGGGCCGCTTCCCAGCCAACCGCCTCCTGATCCCTGGGCACAGGAACCTGCCACTGCGGGGCCCACTGCATCCAATTGAAGTCACGCATCCTTAACCTGGCACTAAACGTTGTGGTGAATCCATCTCAGCTGCTTACACAAGAAATCAAACTGGAGCACTGTTTTTAATCCGCCTTTAGGGGCGGCTAAAAAAAAGGAGATAGAAACCGAATTTAAAACCATAAGCAGAAAAAGGCGATGCAAGAATTTGACTCCAGCCACTCTCTCTTGCTCAGTCCTTGTTCGCATTCATAAGTTTACCCCGGGAATGCTCAGCGAAAGCAAAGGCAGCACAAGCAGGCGTCCCCGGCACAATCACAGGACAAGGAAGAAATTCCATTAGAGCCATAAATATTCAGCAGTGTACGTGAAGGACTGCCACGCAGAGGAACTCGCATTTTGATCCGCAGCACCTCTCGTAAAGATGTGCAATGAGCATTTGACAGAGCCTGCGGAGCACGAATTCTGTGAATCATCGTTTTTCTATCGGTTCTTTGTCAGCTGTAGCAACACCCATTCATCAGCACAGCTTAGAGCAGGGCAGGAACAAGGAGATGCTGGCTTTTCATACACCTCCAGCACAAAACTGGCACCAAAACTCACGTCGTCCTCCTCCGGAACACGAGGAAGATTCTACCTAGTATTATTTTTTATGTACAGTTGCACATTTGTGCAAAAGTTAAATACAAACCTTCATCCAAGAAGTTGTTCCTGCTGCCCCCTGCTCCCCTCTGCAGAAACCCCCACTGCATTTTCCAAAGATACACTGCTACAACAGAGCAGACGAATGGCAGCCATTCATTAAGATGATCACACAGAAATACAATTAGTAGCAGAAAGAAAGAAAGAAAACAAAACCACAACGCCTTGCTGGTGCATCTTTGAAGCCACCATAGGCTGAGCAGACAAGCCAGGTGCTCACCCAGATCCCAGCCCCCAGCACAGCATCAAGCTGCTTGGTGCAATCAAGCACCCAGCTGCGAGATCACATTCCCCAGCAGCAGAATGCTGCCCACCTCTGCCCTTCTGCTCCTGAGAAATCCAGAGGGCCCTTTTCCATCAGGCAGGTGGGATTGGGGTGGAGGGAAGGCAACTTAGAAGCCTGGACAGCTCAGCCATCAGTATAGAATCATGAAGGTTGGAAAAGACCACTGAGATGACCAAGTTTGAGCACTGACCATCACCACCATGCCCCCGAGCACAGCCCTATACCTGCAGCCCCACGAGCAACGCGCTCCACTGTTCATCTGCCTAACGCAACGCCACGGGAACAGTTCAGTCCCTAGAAAACGCACGCATGCAAAACAAGATTTATTAAAACCATTTGGGCAGGAGGAAACCAAAGCACACGTAACCCATTCAGCGTTGGGGCTGAGATGCTGGGTGTGACTTATTTACCCTTCTATTTGAAGCGGCAGCGATCTGCCAAGATGAACTGCTGAAAAAGCCCCATAGAGCAGAAGCCAAAGTCAACAAGGAAGGCAGGAGCTGAGCCTTCGCCTTCAGCTCTTCTGCCAGGCCTCGTTAAAAGGAATGTTTATGTTGGTTCGTTTACCAAGGACTTAAAGAAAAAAAAACGCCCAATAAAACATCCAAACAAACAGCCCAGCACTGAAACGCGAGGGATAGCCGGAAGGTCGTTAAGTGCCAGCTATTTCAGAGCCCTGTCGTGCTCCGTTTCAGCGTGCACCCTGGTTCCGGTTCCTTCGAGGCATCTCACCATCTTCCCTTCAAAAACAAACAACAAAAAAAGACAGAAAGCAGAAAACCAGCACTTCTGAATGATGGAGAGGAAGCGTCCCCATGACGCCGTGCTGCGCTCAGCCCTGGTGCGGCAGCCAGGACTGCTGCACAGCCCCATCCAAGCGCCAGAGGTGAGGCTCTCATTGGTTATTTTTGCTTTTTAAACACAAATACTTAAGAAGGACCAACGCTAGGAAGGCTCATAACAATAGCCCTTAACTGTCCTAGCAATACGGAGCAAGAACATCAACACTGCAGTAAAAATCCCATTGATGAAGTTGCATGTGCACCTTTCAGTAAACCCTGTTGCTGGCAACGCCTCAGGTAACGTACAAAATCCAACTACTGCCATCCTTGAGTTATCAAGGATCATCCTGTCATCCTTGAATTATCAACACATTTCAGTTTCTTTTATTCCTCATTGCACGTTTAGATCATTAACATCACAAAGCCACAACGGGTAAGCAGAGAAAGACAACGCTGAAGAAGAGGGAAAAGGCATTTCTTCTGGTTCTGAAGGTCAAAATTACATACAAAAAAAAAAGGCCACCATTCTCAGATGCAAAACCCAAGTGCACGTGGTGCTGAGAGGACACACGGATAGAGAAACTCCTCCACAAAGAGCCACCTCCCGGCTCATTCCATGTCTCCTTACGCCCTTTGCCAAAGGATGCTCAGCTAAAGTCAGCTGAACTTCCCACTGCTCCCTATTACTGCCTCTAACTCAGAGCAAAGTGTGACAGCGCTGCATTTGCTTCTACGTTTTGTTTTTATGGCGCTGCAACATCTGCGGAGGATGCTGTAATTAAAAGAGGGAACAGAATTAAGTTCTTTGAAAAGATGGATGCAAGTCAGCTGGTTTGCCTGAAGAAAATGGAAATACAGCATGTGAGTGAGTATGGATGGTCTTCAGCAAGAGCAGTCAGTCAGCAAACTTTAACCTCCTGAACTGAACATTGCTGCAGCTGCAGAATTGCTGTTTGGAGGAGGTTCTGCATTCCTGGCTTGCATGTCCAGCTTGTCATCTCCTTCTAAACACAGCCCAGGAACTGCTGCATTTGAAGGACGTCAAGCCAATCAATCTGAAGACAGATGGATAAATCCCAGCTTTCCACCTCGCCCGACCTGAAAAACTCCATTTTTACACTCAGTGACACGGCAGCACTCTTGCGCACCCTCGCAGACAGCGCACAGGGGGACTGCACTGAAACAACAGCACTCAACAGCGGTGCCCAGCAACGCAAACAGCCTTCCTCAAACTCAGGAGCCTGCTGAGGAAGAGACAGCAGCAAAACCCAACGCCCCTTGCAGCTCAGGGACAGCACTGCACCGTGCTTAAGGGAATGCTGGTGCAACACAGCAGACGCGCTCTGCCGCTCACCCAACACTTCACCCCAAGCGTTAATTGTTGCTGCAGCACACGCCGTCGTTTCAACTTTAACACCGTGCTTTCCTTGATTTCACAACGCATTTAAAAATAGGATGAACAGAGGAGTTTTTTCCTCACCAGGTTTCGGTTCCCTCTTTTCAACAAACTTCACCAACCGCTCCTGCTGCGACGCGGTCCGACCTCCAGCTGCAGGCAGCCGCCACTGCATCAGCCCTCGGGGTTCAGAGAGCAACCCTCATGAACTGCGCCCCAACACAAAGAAAACAGGATGTTCAGACCAAGATTTCACTCTTACAAGTCAGGAAAGGGGCTATTAAAAGTATATTCCAATATCAAAACGGCATTGAGTGCTGAGGGAGGGTCTGCACTGGTTATCAAGTGCCGGATCCGCCACTTCAGCTCACCCAGACGGATGCAGCAGACGATGTCCAACACAGGCAGCACACACAGAACCTGACTGTGAAAGTGGCAGATCTGCCCCAGCGCCAGGAACCGCTCTGCTCCATTCGCATCGCTGCTGGTTTTTCTGCTAACGCCTGGGGAGGTGAAGGGGGAATGGCACTTCAGCAGCACGGTGTGAAGAACACCACAACCGCGGCTGTCAATCCACAGCTTCCAGTCAGATTCATGCTGCTGTATGGACATGGAAGCACTCTGCCTGGCCCACATGGTGGTCAGACCCCGCGTGCCCCTCCGTCCTGCAGCAACAGGTCACAACCTTCTGCTTGCACGCTGGAGCCTCCTTTTGCAAGCACCGATCAAGAAGGCATTGAGACAGATGTATTCAGAGTTGCTGGCTGTCTCATCTTTGCAGGCTGTCACCTTCCAAGCACTTCATGGGGAAGATGTGCACAGGCTGCTGTACAGTCACAAGCGTTATCCCAAGGAAGCGGAATTTGCAAATCTGCTTTAAAAGCCATTTTCCCTTCTAACCTCCAGCAAAGAAAACGAGCAAGAGGTCTCCACCAAGAAGTGCAAGAAGGGACCTCTGGCTCCGGGATGACAAACAGCTCGCACAATGGCTCAGAGGCCACGGAGCTGTACGGCTTCTCATTCCGGCTATTGTCAGCTAATAATAGAACCGCAGAGCCCACACAGCCCAGCAGCCGCCGCATTGTGAGGCGCTCGCTATCCACGTTTCCATCTGAGAGCTATTTAAAGTGTCAAACGAGCAAGTTTCTCTTTGAATGTCAGCTCAAGACGGGAAGTCGGGGCTGGGGCAGCCCACGGCATCGCTGCGTTCCCCAGGGCCGCCCGCTAATTGGGCTGCACGGCGTCGGTCTCGCATGGAAGCGGAGGAAGCCGTGGCAGCCTCCACTTTTGGAACATCCATGATGCATGCAGAGTAACCCAGCTGGGAAGGGAGACTGGACAGCGAGTCGCTTTCATAGGGTAAATATGACCTCTGCTACCGGCTGGTGCACTCGCAGTAAGCCAGCAATCTGGTAATTTTCTATTGAATTACACAGAAATATTTGCAGGAGGACCAGAACACGGCTCAGCCGCCGGTTCAGCGCTGGTCCCGTGCTGATGAGGACGGGCACTCGGCGGCCACGTGCTGCTTTCCAAGAAGCAGACAGCAGGAATCTCTGCGTGGGTTCCGAGCCTCTCACGCAGCAGGCACGCGCTGGGAGCACGCGCCATTCCCCTGGGACGCTGCCCACCTCTCAGCACGACGTACGGTTCTTTACGAGGTGCCACACCTTCCACAAAATAGAACAAAGCGCTCACGTTACTCCTATAAACATTCAAGCTGTGGTTCAGAATCGATGCTGGAATATCAGCCTTTAAGGAGCCTGTTAGTTCCTTCGGCCTCAGGAGCCCCAGCACTCTGCACGCACCTGCACCAAGCCCTGGCTGCGCTCCTTGCCCTGCAGCCCAGCCCTCCGCTGTGACATTCCCATTGCCACAAACTGGGACTAAATTGGGAGCAGGACTGAAAAGAGGCGGTGCTCGAGTCCTCCATGCTGACTTCTTGCTCGTTCAAATAGATTTCATTTATCCCCAGTCTGCGGGCTGCACGTTAAAGGAAATATCAGTGAGGAGCCCTGCGGCAAGCCAAAAATATACTGAAAAAAGCCAGCCCCCAAAGTGAACTCGCTGCTCCCCTGCTGTCCGCCAAATACTGAGCTCAGCAGAGCTCTCCCCTCACCTGGAACAAACCAGCCTCTATCTAAATCCAATGACAGCACCGAAGATAAGAGCAAGTCGTTCTGCTCGGTGCAAGCCCGCAGCGGGGAGCTGCTCTCATCCAGAGCCTGCAGAAGGCTGCATCTGGTGGAGCAAAAGAGCTCGAATGAAACCCAAAACACCCACGTGGGGAAGTGAACAGGAGGCGTACAAAAATATTAACTTAGGTAGTGAAAGAAATGCAGTCTGTGCTATGCGTTCACTTCGCCTAACCACACCATTAACCAATTTGCTGTCAGTAATAACAGACATCCCCACCGTCACCACTGAGCAGAGAACATCCACTGCAGAATGCAGCAGTATGAGCAGCCTAACCTCAAACCAAGCTAAGGCATGTAGAAAATGACATCACCACGGAGCCAGGCATCCAAATTGTCAGTCCACCCTAACTACTGACACAGCCAAGTGCATTGCTCTTAGCTCTCCACTTTCCCCCTTCCTCGCATGTGCACGATTGCTTTGTAGCTGCGTCTGTTCCAGTCCCAGCTGATGGGAAGATGAGAAAGCATTTGGATGGCTCAGCAGCAGCTGGGCTCAGCAGGGAAGGGCTCAGGGCGTGCTTCAGCACCGAGCACTCACAGCTCCAGGGAAGTGCCCACCAAGCCCCTGAGCAAGAGGCGGGGGGTGAGCATCTCCGACCGCGTTCTCAACCCGCCCATCTTCTGGGGAGTTTAAAGGTTTAGAAGTTTTAAAGCACATCTGACATTCAGGACTGTCAATCCAGCATCTTCGCCAGCACTGAGGTTCGCCTAAGCCTTTAACTCCTAAAAATAAATCATAAAGGAAACATTCATTCAGGCTCATTCCCACTGGAGCAAGAAGAACTTGGGAAGAACCATTAAAAAAAAAAGAAAAAAAGCACTGGCATTTAAAAATAGCAGACCTGTTTATTTGCATTCCAAAATTTCAGTGGAGCATCTACTTCCTACTCATTACCCAGCCCGCTTCCCAAAGGCAGAAGTCAGGGAGGATGAAAAAAAAAAAAGAGAAGGAGTCAAGAGAAGGGCTCTGGGCGCTGTATTGGCACGGAGCTGAAGTGTGTCCAGACAACTCAGTACTGCACACGGAATTGCCTTGGACTGCTCCTTGCTGGACAAAGAGAGCGGAGAAGCAGAGCAAGCAGCAGCTGCACAGCTGGGCAGGAATACCCTGAGCAACGTCTCCAACCACACGGGCTGCGCTGCCAGACCGAAAGAAGGGAAAAAAAACCGCCATGTTCTCTCCATGCGTTTCAAGATCTGTAACGGAATCCCATCAATCTCAGCAGGGACCTTGCTTTAAGGTCACGTCGAGTAATGGGCTGCCCTTCAACCTCTGCACCTCCTTCCGGTCTGCTCCCAACACAGCGCTGCTCCTCTGTGTCTTCTGCATCTCTGATATGAAAGATGCTGCCCAAGACCCCGGCCAGCGCAGCGACACGAGGCAGCCTTGCCATCATCACGTTGGGCTGCCTGAATATTGAGCTTATTAAAAAAAAAAAACACAACAGAAGTCAATGGAGTCTTTCCTGCAGGTACGTGCAGCTTTCATCCCCCGCCTGCACATTTCCATGCGGCATCTCAAAGCAATCTCCTTGAAAGGAGAAGCGTTGCTCTTTCAGAATTGATAAGTGTGTTTAAATAGTCAACATATAAATAACTTAGCAAGCACAACCGTAAACCTTTCAGAGGATCCAGAATCCCTAACTAAAGGTAACAGCAAACCAACAGAGCTTTCATCCCAACCACAGCAGCCGGTCCTTCTCCTCTGGGTTTGGAGCAGGGTGTGCCACGAGGAACTATTTGCATGAATCCTCATCAGAAAACCACGGGGACGGTGCTGGGGAGCTGGAAAAGGCAACAGAGTATGGAGAAAATTACAGCCGCTCTGCCAGCTTACAGCAAGTCCTCATTACAGAGCTTCACCACTCACAGATGCTGCTCCTGGAGGAACCCACAGCAGCAGCAAAGGACTGCAGCCTTGCACGCTCCTGGGGCTGGCGACCACCAGCTCCTTCCCACGATACAGACAGAGCCTTCCTCCCTCCGGGACCACAGCACTGTGATGTTCCTGCTGTGGGTGCTCCCTCGGAGTCAGCCAGGAATTCATTGCTCCCTGTTTCCAACACGTACAAGACGAATCCACCGATAGGGATTTTCTGCCGAGCCCAGCTCTAGGATTTCTTCCCTTGGTTTACATGGGAGGCTCATCCCCCACCTCCCCCCCGGGGCACTTACAGACATGATTTCTGGGGAGAGAGAGATGAAAGGCATTTCAGCAGAAGAGGGATGCACCAAGCTCCTTACGGCTATTAGGTTCGTTCTGATGGATGTAGGGGGGAAGAGATAATTTGATTTAAAGCAGGGAACCCTCTGATTAACCACAAACTACTAATGCCCCAGCTTTGATTAAAGCAATACGCAGTTAAGCCTCTGCCAGCAGCTGTGTGCTGCCTGCCCTCCGTGCTTCTCCTTTCTATAGCACAACTCGTGGAAGAGCCAAAAAAAAAAAAAAAAGAAGTTAAAAAAAAAAAAACCAACAAAACACAACACAAATAGAAACGAAACAGAACAAGAAGTATCCAGATCTTTCAGACGTTCAGCTCCGGGGGGAAAACACAAGAGCACATTTTCATTCATAGCAAGTGAAGTTTCCATCCAAACACCATTACGATATCCTGTGACCTTTGCAACGTTGCAATTGTTCCTCCCTTTACGGAGCGCAGAAACTCGTTTCCCCCCCTCCCTTTTCCAGCTGCATGCCTGTGGGCTGGCTCCTGGCAGCGTCTCTGCTGGTGTTGCAGCATCCTCCTGCAGTGCCATGGGTCGCTCCTGCAGCGCTGACACAGGAACCAGCGCAACCAGCAGCGCAGATATTGGCGGCGTGCTGATTTTTTGAGGGGTACATGGGACGAAGCAGGCCTCTCTCTTCAACAGACGGAAAGAACACAACGCTGGGAAGAGTTATTTTCACGAAAGAGACCAAAGCAAGAACAGGCTCCTTTCCAAAACCACTTCACAGAGACGTTCATTTATTAAGTTTCTCAATAGCTGGTTATCGAACGTCGGGGAAAAGCCTCCGCGGTGCTGCTCAGAGCTCTGCGCTCGTACAGCTCATAAAATATTTAGGGCGTTCTGGTTTGTCATTGTTGTTCCTTCATACATCCACTGCACGTATTAATCAAAAGGAAACTTCCCTTTTCTCACTGCAATAACAGCTCCTGGGGGTACAGGCTCTCTGTGTTGAGCTTTCACGTCCATCAGCTACGACTCTTCAGAACAGAGCTGCAGCAGCCCCAGTGCTGGGAAGTGCTGCTCTTCCCATTTTAAGAGTACAGGAGTCATTTTTTTCTTATGGCCCACAGGCCCAAATTTCCACCTACTGAAGACAAAATAAATAACACGACTCCATCACAGGGTATGTCAAACACTGCAGTCAGGAGGGAGCTCCTCCTAGAAGGAAGGCACAGCCGCGTTCCATTGCGCATCACGCTGCGCGTCCCAGATCTGCTCTGCAGACGCGTGATATCCAAGAAGCAGTTTACTAGAGAGCTTCATTTCGGGATACTGACCATCACCTCTCAGATGGTTAGTCATGGTGTCACCAGCAGCTTTAGGAGAAGTGAACTCGTCACAGTCGGGATTTCCCAGTAAGCCACATAAAGGGCCCTCCCCAGTGAATGGGGACAGGGGGAGGGCAGCAAGAGCATCAACCCATGTGAGCCAGCATCAAGAAAAGCATCCCGTGGAACTGCCCAGAATGCCTACCTTCATAAATTAAATGCTAACGTGTAGGAGCATCCTCAAAGACACAGCACTGATTTACGCCGCTGTATCCAAAGCTCACCCAGCAGGCATCTCAAATAGGGCCATGCTATGGTGAGGATGCAGGGCTGGCTCACGAAGGCTGCCCTCCTCCTCATGGCTTCTCCCAGCTCAGCCTCCACTCGCAGCAGGCAGGGTCGTGCTTTATGGCAGTGGTGTCCAGACGCCCTCTGAACACAAGGGAACGGGCGGCGATTAAAGGTCAGCATTCGTCACGTTATCTGCAGCATCACTGACGGCTTGGAGAGCCAGGGAAACAGCGTGGGGATGAGGAATGGTGAGGGTGAGGAACAGCACTGGTGGGAGGGCTCCTTCTCGGCCTCTCCCTCCTCAGATACCGCAGTATTAAAGGCTGGGGTGAGGAAAGCAGATCTGATTACCCGGCAGAGTTTGCCTTACAAGAACACGGCAATGACACGGAAATATTTCAGTGGACAGAGGATCTTGGCTCAGAGCACAATTGAGCCATTTGTTCACAGCACAGCTCAGCAGCTCCAGGTCTGCCAGAAACAAAACCTGCCTTCCTCCAAGAAACGCTGCAGAACATCCTTAAAGTGGGACGGGACAGCTACCCAAGCACAGCCAGGGACTAATTCCTGGGCAACGACTGCATGATGTTCAGTAAATCCAGCCTGCGAGCACTCCCCATTGATGAATCATGCAGCTCCGTGGCTGACATCTGCAGGAAAACCTTTGCCCAATGACAGCGGTACGAAAACAAACCAAAAAAGCCTTCCCTACTTAAAAGGATGGAAGCCAAGAAGCTCTTCCTGGAAAGTCCTGCAATAAAAAAAAAAAAAAAAAAAAAAAAAACAACTTCCAAAGGAGCGGGGCTGACCAAATTACCCTGCTGCGGCACTTCTCTACGGTAGAAAAAGAAATCCGCTCTCGGTTTATAGTTAATCTGTTCATTTGGCTCCTCCTCAAGAGCCAAAAAGCCAGGAGCTGCTTCTGGGCCTTCAGATAAGTCGGCTCCCGGCCTGGTTCAGCTGGCAGCACAGAAATAAATGCGTGCAGAAGTTGTTTTGCGGCTCGCTGACAGCACCCAGAGCAAGGAATTTATGCACCACGTTGGCCAACACCTGGAGTGAAAATGTTTGAGGCCAAAAAGAAAAAAAAAAAAGGTTTTTTCAAGGGCAGGGGAGAGCCCTGCGAGCATTTCACCGCTCCTTCCACATCCAGAAAGGCAAAGGAAGTGCTTTATTTATTTATTTGTCAACTCCCAACCCCTCTGTGATTAACTCTCATGGAACCAACTGAAAGGAAAGTGACCGGGTCAGAAGCTCCAGAGTTTCGCGCTGGTAGTTATTTTCATGGCAAGAAATAACATTTGACATGGCTCAAATCCACCCGCAGCATCTGCTTGGGAAAACGCATCAGCTGAGCTTCCCTGACGGTCATTCTAGATGCATGCTCAGGACTTTTACACTCAATTCAAGAGTTTTGCTGACTTCTATGCAGAGATTTCCCCAAACCAAGGCTCCGTTCTGCCTTTTGTAACCTCGTTGCTCTGGAAGAAGAGGAGAAAGAAAGAAGGCATGCAGAATGGACTCTAACTACGGAGTTATTGCAAAGCCAAGACCCTTTTTTCCATCCTCTCACACGCTTCTCTCTGTTGGCAAAGCAAATCATCCCCTCCATCCCCAACAAACTGTTGACAGCATTCACAGAGCAGGACGCCCATGCATGCTGCAGAAGCGTAGAAATTCTCCAGAAAGCACGAGGTCTGGGAAAGTCATACAAAAATGAACTACATGAAGCAATAAGTAATGCACAGAAACTGGGCACGGCGTAACGAAAGCCGCTCCGAAGAGCACGTGTTCAAACATACTTTCCATTTCGAAGGTTTGGACATTTCACTCTTCATAAAGACAACTGAAAGTTGATCAGGCAAATAAGTTCTTCCGAGCGAATTCCAAAAAAGGGCAGAACTACCACACATTAAGAAAGAAAAAAGAGAAGGCAAGACTTTTAACAAAAAGGGAAAGATCCCTACGCGTACCCTTACCACAAAAGGAAACCATGTAGAGCTAAGCAGAAATGGAGAGGGGCTTTTGCAGCTGGAAGCATGGGAGAAGGCTGGATACCACCAGTAAATTCTTGATAGAAACCCCCTCCTGGAGCTGCTCTGACAATTCCTTCTGCTTTTGGAAGGAACTGCAATGCCTCAGTGCTGGGGGTCAGCTCCAGCCTCTCGCCTTGTGCTTGGATTTGGGACAGAGACCCAACCAGGAATTTGGGAAACGGAGAGGGAAGCAGGAAGACCAGAGCATTCTTTCACCTCTTTGTTGCCTCGTTAATAATCCATTAGTAGGAGCTGTGCATAAGACAAAGAAGAACAAACTGTTGCTGCAACATCAAACCCATCGCCCAGCGGCCCCTTCCCCCTCCTGGCAGCCCAGCGCCCGGGGGATTAGCACTATCAGGAACTGCACAGAAACAGATGATCCCCAAGCAGTTCCATAGGCAGAGTTTGGAGCAAGTCATTGTTGCACACAACTGGAATCACTTACGCACCCAGAGCAGTGATTAACTGCAAAAACCCCTTAAAAGGTAGTTTTACATTCTAAACGCACATGGCGATCCAACGTATACAAACTCGAAATCTCAACATTTAAAAAAAAAAATATTCCACTGAACCGCACCAGGGCGCGTGCTGGGAAAGGCACATGCGTGCGGTGCTGAGTTTGCAGGCAGGGTAACACCGCGTGAGCTAACAGCCTGCATGAGAGAAGGCACCTCACCCCCGGAGCACCAACCTCCACCTCCCAGCTGCACAGGCTGCAACAAGACGAGGAGTTAGCGACTTGAACCCATTTACCCAGAAATCTGAAGTCAGCCCTACACATGGCTTCGGTCTATGCAAGCGCTGCACGGAGAGCACGAGCAAAAGAGCTTTCGAGAGTAGAGAGAAATCCCGGCTTCCTTGTTTCAAAGCACTGCCAAGAGCAGCACAGTACCCAGCCCCGCTTACCGTTACCCAGCCCCACTTGGCACAGCGTGACCCCACAGCTCTCCCATAGAGAAATGCAGCTGTGCCCATTGCAGCTCCCCAGGACCAAGCTCTGCCTGGCGCTGCGCTGCTGGCCGGAAGATGTGGCTCCCCATCACAGGCAGCGCTCAGGAGAAAAGATGACCACCAGTTCAGCACAGCAGAGCTCCCACAAGCTCGTGGGCAGATTGGGAACTTGCAGGGGAATGGCTCTTTTAGTTTTCTTTCTTTTTGTTGCCTTTTTTTTTTTTTGCTTGAAATGAGAGATTTGCTCGCCTTGAGGAATTGAAGCTCACCTGATCTAGTGCCTGATGTACTGGTTGGCAGCCCTGCCCGCAGCAGGGGGCTGGATCCCTTCCAACCCAAGCCTTCCTCCCATCAAACACATCACCAGAGCCGAAAAAGGAACCACCCTGAGACGGATCAGCAATTTGGGGGTGATTAAAAGAAATGTTCAGACATCAGAGCAGCACCTGGGGAATTCCTCCTCTCCCCTCTTCTCCCAGCCGGGATGCACTGGGCAGATTTCCCCCCCCAGCCCCCCCTGCCAAAATGAACCCCAGGAATGAATCCCACAGCCCCAGGACCACGCTGCAAGTCGCCTTTGTCAGTGCCTGCTGAAGGACAGGAGCAGCTCATGCGCTCTCACTGTGTAAAAAAAAAAAAAAAGAATCAGTATTAAATTTCTGTAGCCCAAACCATGAAGCTATTTACTGGAGCTTTATACAAACTAATTAAATATAATGCTCCCACGGGACACGCGGAGAAAGAAATGAAGAATTAAGAGATAAATCACTGGCTTCTCTTTCCTCAGCAAATGTACGCTCCAATTTAATACATGCGACCAAAAATCAGCCTGACAGCCCTTGGTTGGGCACAGAGAGGCAGCGTCCAAATGGCACAGAACACGCTGCACAGCATCCATTCATTACCTCTGCCTTACCGCAACTTGCAGGAAGGAATTGGGAGAGACAATCCAGACAAGGGGATGAGCCCGAGATATCAAAGGCTCCATATGGAGACCACAGAATCTCACTTTCCAGCTTCACAGAGCTCACAATCTCGGCGAGCACATGGTACAGGAACGTATCAAAGCGGCGCTTCCCTCCCCTGCTGACCCCATGTCATCTTGTCGAGAGAATTCCTGCCGCGTGACACGGCCATTTCGGAGTTTTTTCCCCTCAAAGTGGTGATCTCAGCGAGCCTTCACGAGGAGCACAGCCACCGGGCAGCACAGCCCCACGCTGCAGGCTGCGCCCGCAAATGCTTCCATGCAGAAGATCTGCAAGGCAGAGGTTTGACACTGGACTCGCAGGCAAGGAGAGCCCTGGACCATTGGATATCTGAGGTTGGGGGGTCAGTTGTGGGCTTGGACCTGGTTAGCTCTGGCTGCACCCAGCCCGGCCCCAGCAGCCTCCCAGGATGGATGCTGCACTGCTACCCACAGCCCACAAAGGCATCACGCCTTCCCTGTCTCCTGGTTGCTGCATAGGAAGCTTGACATGGAAGAGGTAAAGCCTTCCCATCTCCAGAAGCTCCTCTCAACCGAACGTCGCTAGCTGCATGCACAAACTACGGGAAGAATCTCATCCCAAAAAGCAGAGAGCTGGCTGCGGGAAGAAGACCCAAGCGAGAACAACGTCCCCCCCATCAGCATCCCGTCCCCCCCACCATCAGAATGCCACTGCCCCTATCAGCATCCCAACCCCCTCCATACTCCTTTTTACCAAGTCAATTTAGCAACAGAAAACCAGAAAGCGCTGTGTAAATGCTCTATTAGCCATCAACCAATATCATCCTGTAAGCAGCCGTTGATTAACTTAAGACTATTGAATTTTTAAACAAAGCTCACTCGTTCTATCAGTAATAATTTAAAGCGCTGGAGTACGTTAGTGGATAAATGCTTTTAAATGGAGCCTCTAAACACAGCTCCAATGCAGAGCCAGAGCGGAGTGCAGCGCAGAACTGAATACCAGCACAGAACATCCCATAGTTTCCCTCTGATGAGGAGAGAAGCTGCTGATGCCACACAGCGCACCGGCACCCAACTCATCTCATTCCCACCCTAACAGCTCCAAGGCATCGTGACACAGGAGATGCTGAACATCCCATCATCCCAGTTTGCACCGCTTCCCTGCTGCTCCTGCAGCAGAGTGTGAACAGCACCAGGTCACCAACACTCTGATGGGTGCTTAATGACCGGGCAGCACCGCATGGGAGAGTTTGCTTCGTGCCAGCTCATGTTCCCACTGCAGCAGAGCCCAGCACCCTCCTGCATTACTGACGAGGTCTTTCCACTCTGATGCTGTCTGAGCTGAAACCAAAGCATGGGAGATGTAAGGCAAGCTCCACCGCGTGGAACAGGAGCCCAGAGCTGCCCTGAGGATGGGGATGCAGCCGGGGCAGCGTTGGAGCACACAGGAGGAGCTGACCCAAGCTCTGGCACCAATGGTCTCTGCAGACAGGAGGCTCCTCCCGGCTCTGCTCGTCCTCTTGGTCTCTTTTTTTGGAAAAGAGAAGGATGGTTTTGCTTTCCCAACACATGAAGAAGGTGGGATGTGCCCTGCTGATTCTAAAGCCCTCTTGGTCATTGTGTCCCTTGCACGTGTTACAGTCAGTATTTATTCAGGTAGACACAGTATTTGGGATTGAACAACTATCGCATCCATTCCGGTGGCATAACTAACGGAAGGACACGCAACGCGCCGTGGCTAATTCCCATTTCCATCAACAACGATGAGAAAACAGGAACAGAAACTCAACCAGTAAAAAAGAAACCCATTCTTCTCCATTTCGAACTTCAAGAATCCAATTAAAAAAAAAAAAAAAAAAATCAATCAAAATAAACTCTTACCCAGCTCTACATTTGCTCCGTCGCACCTATTTTGTTAAAAACAAAGATATCCAAATTTCCTCTAGGTACACAGCACCGGGGTCAGGGTGGGACATGCAATGATGTTCCAATGGTCCACAACCAGCGCACAGCCCCCCAGCAGGAAAAAACCAGCTCGGTGCGTAATTGCACAATGATATTTTAATTGTCAGTTTTCATCTAGGTTTCCTACTCCGATTTAAATCACATTTTTTTTTTTTTTAACTCCCATTGATTTCACTCCGCCAGCCCTGCCCGAAGGCCATCCTTCTTGCGGGCTACGAGCATACCAAGCAAGTTTTAACCAATTAGATAAATCCCTAACCCTCCTAACTCCCTCACAGCCATACATCAAGCCAAGCACGAGCCATCATTATTGCCTTTAATAAGTGTTCTATCGAAAACTTTGCAAAAACAAGGAGCTAAGCAGACATTTCACCATCTTTCTTCTCCTTTTTTTTTTTTTTTTTCCCTCCTCCTTTGGCACATGATAGCCTGAAGCCCAGCCAGCTGAATTCTGCGGAAGATTTGCACAATCATTGCAAATATGCCTCCGCTGCTTTATTACCTTCCCTGCAATGATATTGGAATAACATTGGAGCATCAGCTTTATTCAGCTCTGTATGCATGCAACTGCCTGCGTGTGCATGCACACACTGCAACCTTGAGGCGTTGCACTCAAGAGCACAGGGAGGAAAGCAGGCGGCAGTGGTAGGGGCTGACCAAGAGCAAAGCCCCGAATAATGGAACTTTCCAGCACAAATTGCCTTACAGGGACCCTCGGCAGGGTCCCAGTTAGCGCTGGCTGAAAGAGGCTCTTCTGACACCGCACAGATTTTGAAAAGATTCCTGCGATGGGAGGATTAAGAAGCAATTAACCGGCTCTCAGATTTCAAATGCAAAGCCCTATTTCAGAACGGCAGGCAGGAAAACGCGGATCTCTCCGAACTCAAAGATCCGTTGTATTCGGTAAAAAAGCCGAGACACCTTAAAATAGCAACAGCACGGGAGGAACTCACCCTATGGAGGACGAGAAAAAGCACCGCAAACCCGACACAGCATTGCATTGCGAGCAAGCCCTGCAGATTCCAGGCAATCTGCAAACCATTTCCCCTTCCCCACCCAACCCTCTACTGCAAACTCCCACAATTGCGAGGCAGAGCTGCAACGAGCAAACAGAGGGAAACGAAACGGCTCCTACCTTTCACCTGAGTGTCATATTCCGCGATGATCTCCTTATCCTTTTTGAATTTTGCTGGCGACGTCATGTTTTCTTCCCCCACAAGCTTAACCTCAAAGCGGATCCACGACCTACAAACGCAATTCCCCCTCCTCTCAAC
>NC_034433.1:2478429-2524597 GCF_002078875.1 Numida meleagris | reverse complement strand
TTTTTTTTTTTTTTTTTTTTTTTTTACCCGAGCCCCGCGGGAGGAAGGAGCGAATAAACACAGCGGATCCGCATCCCGCCCCGCAGAACAATGAGGGCGGCGGGGAAGGAAGCGGCGGCGGCTCCCGGGGGGGACACACACACACACGCACCGCGGGGCTCCCGGCCGGGCCCGCGCCCCACGCCCCGCCTCGAGGGCGCGACCAGAGGGGAAAAGCTGAAGGGGAAGGGGCTGAGGGGCGGCCCAGCGGCTGTCCCCCTCCCTGCAGGGGTGCCCCGCGGCCGGGCGGGACGGTTACCTGGGCACTGCGGAGCCGCCTCCCGCAGCCCGGCGTCCTCCGGCCGCTGCCGCCCGCCCGCCACCCGCTCACCCTCGGCAGCCCGCAGCCGGGCCCGTCCCCGCCACGCGGCGCGGCCAATGAACGGAGAGAATTGCGGGAGATAGGCGGGCGTGAAAGCCAATCGGAAGAGCCCACCTCTCAGCCGGGCCCGCCCCGCGGCTGGCTCTCGTAGCTCCGCCCCTCCGTGGAGCAGTGGGCGGGGCTCGGCGCGGCGCGATGGCCTCCGCCCCGAGGACTGCGGAGGGGCGGGGCGCGGTATGCAAAGAGGTTACAGGAGGGGCCAATGGGAGCGAAGCAGGGCGTGCCCCTCCGCCAATGTCGAGGCGGTAGGGGTGGTGCCACGCGGCTCCTCCAACGGCGAGCAGGAAGGGACGGGCCCCGCCCCTGCTCTCCGTCAATCAGAGAAAGGGGCGGGGCCAGCCACGACCAATGGGTGACTGAGGTCGGGAATTCAAACTGACAGGAAGAAGCGTGGCCGTTGGCTGCGGCGGCCCGGACGGGAGCGGTGGGGCCCGGCGGCCGCCCGCGATGTCGGGCAGCGGCTGCACCTTCGCGGACCGGAACGTGACCGTGCTGTGCTGCCGCTTCTGCCAGCAGGTGCTGAGCTCGCGGGGGATGAAAGCCGTGCTGCTGGCCGACACCGACACCGACCTCTACTCCACCGACATCCCGCCGTCGGGGTAAGAGCCGCCTCGGGACCCCCGGGCCGGGCCTCGCCCCGCACACCCCGCAGGGAGCGAGACCGGAGCTCCTCCGGAACTCGAACTGCGCTTCAGCAATCTGCAAACAGAACGAACCTGCTCTGCCCCGTTCCCGGAACAGCCACGCTCTGGGCTGGCTGCCTGCCGCTTTCCCATAACAGCACTTGAACGCTAAGGAAAATAAGATTGAAGAACGACATGCTAATAAGAAAGTAGGGGTTCAAAAGGAGATAAGAAATCCGAGGCCTGGTTTCCCAAGCCCCAGCCTTGGAGCTGCTGCGCTGGGTGAGGTGTGCCAGGAGCTGGGGCCCCACCTGTGGGTGTTGGCGATACCAGAGAAGTTTCTGGGCTCCCCAGAAGTGCCTCAATGGGATCCCACGTGGGTCTTCTTGTTCCCTTGGGAGCATGGCCCCTAAGCAACAAGAAAAGGGCACTGTTTTCTCCCGGGAGAGCTTTGGAACGAATAAAGCAGCGCACAGGACTGACACTAACGTGGCTCTGTTGTGACTTCACATCTGCGTTATCGAATCCGTCCCGCTGCAAGCAGAGCCGTATCTAAACTTCTTTCTCTTCTTTCTTCCCACCCAGCACCGTTGACTTCATCGGCAGCTGCTATTTTACTGAGATCTGCAAGTGCAAACTGAAGAACATCGCGTGTCTGAAGTGGTAAGGATGTCGTTCAGGGGCGGCAGCACCCACCGTGCGCGCAGAGCCGCGGTGCTGCTTGGCCTTCTCGCTGCAGACTGCTGCAGTTCGCAGGCTGAACGAACAGATTGCGGCGTGCTCCAGTTCAGATCTAATGCTGCCTGATAGAAACTCAGCCCACTGCTTCTGGGCTTGGCTGCCAGTCTATTTCTGCGCAAGTCCCAAGTGGAAATGTGACAACCTTGTCAGTAGTCTGAGTATATGGGAAAGCTTGCGTGCCACCTGCTTGATTAAACGTCTGCTTCAACACTGAGATAATTGTGTGAATAAGGCCGCAGTAAGAAGTAGTTATTCATTCTAATTAATAGAACATCCTCTTGGCAGATCTAGTTGTTGCTAGCAGATGGAAGATGCTGTCACTAAAGTTCTTGGAGTTCTTTTATCCTCTTTACTAATGTATGATATTTAAGATTAAAAACAACCCTAACACATTCCATGTAGAGTTGAGAGAATCCTCCCTGCTTCATAACCGTGACTTTTAGCTCGTTCCGATTTAAAGGGTAGGAGTGGGTTATGGTAAAAAAATTTTGTCGTCTTATGACAGAAATATCTCACTGGAGTACGTGACTGAGAAAGCAGAAAACCTATCATTAACTTTCAACCAGATAAGGCGTCAATGTTCTCAGTCTCAATACTCCTCCTACTCCTGATACTCTCCCATACACAGTGTTTCTGTATAGAGGGGCTGTATGCGCACGATGGATTTGATTCCAATGGAATCATTGGCCTTCAGAAAAAAAAAAAAACAAAACAATGCACTACGATTAGTGATACAGTATCACTGGTATGTAAACTACTCCGGATTACTGCTCTGGATTACACAATTTATGTTACTAAATGGTTCTCTGTGCCAAAGATCTAAAACTTTGATATTCTGTAACTCTCTGACAGATGTTCTCTAAATATTTAAGATGCTTGCTTAATTACGTTCCCTTAACTTTACCACAATAGAAGCATCACATAGCTGTCTTGTATCCTGGCTATTGAACATTAATTTGAGTTAGATAAAAAAAAAAAAAATTACCCTTTCATCAGGCATTTGCGTTGCTCACTATTTCACTTGTCTTTCCAGTGGTAACATTGTTGGTTATCATGTGATTTCTCCCTGCAAACCTTGCCTGCTGTCCTGTAATAATGGCCACTTCTGGATGTTCTATAGCCAAGCAGTCTTTGGCATCAACAGACTAGACTCTTCTGGTAAGGAACACATATGTTTCCTTCTCTTCCCTGAAATCCTGAATTCCAAATCCTCTTTCTAATGAGACATCTCAATATAGTTAAGCATATGGAGAACATATAGCATATGGAGGCATACAGCAAGTGTTACTGTATTGCTAATCTAGCGAGCTACTTTGGAGGAGGTAGTGGTAGTTATTTGGTAAGTGAATATTTCCAGCGGAAATTAGTCTTCACCAGAAATCTTAACCTACTGTTCTCAAAGACAGAAGTCAGGATTTTCTGAGGCAATGTTATAACTAGTACAAGCAACGTGGCCACTGGCTGCTATTTATAACAGTATGTATGGCTTTACTGTGCTATCGGGCAGCTGTCCGATGGGCACTCTTTTTTTGGGTGAGTCATGTTGTCACTTTGACCCTGTATAACTGAGTCCCCATTAGCTCAAGCTGAAATTGCAGCTCATGCTTGCTGCTTTATTCAGCTCGATCTTGTTTGGATGCCAAGTGTCTAGCATAATTTGCCTTGAGTCCTCAGGAGTGCATAGCATTCTGACAAATCATTTCTCCTCCTTGCACATGAGAGTAACTTATTGTCTAAACCTTTCAGTGTCACCCGTGCTTCAAATCAATGCGTTTAAAAATAAATCAGCCATGAGGGGACTATCAATAGCTACATGAATTAGCTACATGAATACATCAGTGTACAGGGACTTAATTCTTTGAACTGTGCTGTAAACACCACTTAAGATCGCTTTGGAAGAAAAATAGGAAATAGTCTTGATATCGTTAACATGAATGTGATTTACCAGGTTTTGCAGCAATAAGAGTAGTAATTTTCTCTGAAAACGGGCACTTGAGCAACCTGAAAATGAGGTCGCTATCCAAAAATACCTTTCCTGTTTTCTTCCTCGTCCGTCTTTCCTTCTTTCCACCAGGTGTGAATGTATTGCTCTGGGGCAACTTGCCAGATTTGGAGGAAAACACAGATGAAGACATGTCATGCATCTCCGAGGAGGAGTATATCAGATAACACTTATCTACGATATGCCGCAGTATTTCCCCTAGATACACTGCACTGCTGTTTGTTCTGGACTCTTCTTCCTGCTGGCCCATCAGAGCTTAAACAATCGAGGAAGCTAGGAAATCTGGAGAGCGATCCCAAAAAAGGAAGTTGGCATCTGCTTTCATTGTAGCCTTCCTTAAACTCACCCATCTCCCTGGTGTGTATGCATTATTCTGACCAGAGGCATGGCTTGATGAGATCTGTATCTCTAATACCTTGACCTGCAGACAGCAGGTGCATTCACACTGAGGTCTAGGTCTGTTTCGCTTTTACACTTAATTCTCCACAATTAACGTGTGTTCTTAACTGTATTTTTCTCCTTTTCTAACACAGTATTAACAGAGAGGTCTTTCACATGCTGGAAGCACAGCTTGAAAGCTTAGAAGAATAGTTGGTTTGGTTGATGGAGAACGCTCTGAAGGAGCTTTGCTTTTGTAGTCACACAGAGCACTCAGTGCCCAGAGCTTCTGATCTGAGCATTCAAGAGCAGCTGAACAAATGTCTCCAAGTGTAGCAGCTTTGGCTCTATGTTCTGTCTCTCTTGCTTTTAGCACCTTGTTCTCTAGACATCTGAGGCATGTAAGAAAGCTCCTGGATGTGGACTGGGGAGCTGTCTTACCGAGTTTGCTTGTCATCATCTTTCAGTACTTTTAGGATCATGTTTCTGCAGGAATCAAGTTCAGAGTTTTCAATTTCCTTCCCCCATACACAACTCAGTGAAACCTAGATACTGAAATCTGTTAACGTCCAATGTAACTTTGGGCCTACAGCAGAATTTTTGGTAAGATAACACTGAAATCCATCCAATTCAGCGTTAGGGTTTTTTTTTTGTTTTGTTTTAGGCATTTCTCTAAAACAGAATTTAGTCTGTTTCAAGATAGGAAAAAAAATAAAGTATTCAAAGTTTGTGCTTAGCTTCACACCCTGAAGTGTATAGACATGCTCATTCCTCCAAGAAGCAATAGATTTAATTTTCATTATGTGAGTTGTTAGTCATGGTATTTTATTTATTAACTAACCACTGTCCCCTTCAGCTAATTACTTGAAGGATTATCTTTGGAAAATTCAAGTTACAATCACAAAAGAGACCTGACTACATTTTTAATCTTGGATTGATGCTGAATAAATCATTCCATAACATCTCATGATGCTTTGAAGAGGTACGATGAAGGCAGATCTGACTTGTCTCCTGCCTTTACTGCATTATATATATTTCTTAATTAATGGTGCTACCTCTTCTGCATTGTATAAATGTATATTGATGTGTATATATTCATGTGCCTATGTATATCTGTATGTCTTGTTTGGATTTCCTGTGTTATGTTTGCTCATGCAATAAAATGTTTGGATGGTGTATTCTATGGGCTGTAATGAGTATGGATGTGTAATGACAGCAGTTAGGTGGTGAAAACAATACTTCAAAATAATGAATAGTTCAAAAAAGGGCCCATAATGTAATTCTGCTTTGATGCGAGCTCCACATTTGCCACTTTCAACCTTCCCCAAAACTCATCTTCACAATCATGAGTCAATTCTGTGCCAGTGGCAGAGGTGACTGTAGAGCTATGCTCACTCATTACCCATAGAGTCGTAGAGGGCTTTAATTCCTTCACAGCCAAGTCACTGGTTCTGGTTTTGCTCTCTTATCTGCTCATGCACACAGAACTGGAAGTTCTACTATGAGCTACTATAATTACACAGGCCTGTTTGAGCTAGTTCATCTCAACCCGGCATCAGCTTGAGATGAAAAACGAGCCAACTCTTAAGTCAGTTCTATCTTTATCCTAAATAAAAAAAAAAAAAACAGTTGTATGTAGTATATGCAAAGCAAACAAACATCATCTATTGCTCCAGCTGTTAGGAATGTTACCAAACAAACTAATCATATCTAGAGCTGCTTTCTCTCTGAAATGAAAGAAGAGCTGACTAAGCAATTTGTGGTAGAGCCGGCACTGCCTCTTCATGGGGCCCTCGTGTTTTGGGTTAAGGTTCCAAGACTCACTTGGAATTAGCTTCCAGGTTGATAGATACATCTAACACAGAGCAGCTGGCACACAGCTAGATCAGTGCTTCTAGAATCATAGAATCATCGAATTAGCTAGGTTGGAAAAGACCTACAAGATCATCCAGCCCAACCAGCCACCTACCACCAATATAACCCCACTAGAAACACCCCGATGTGCTTTAACTTCCCAAGGCTTTGCTGAAATAAAATAACTAATGGCTCGCTTTCACCGCTTGTTGTTTGCGTTCCTCTTTGCTCTTTGACATACAAGATGCATATGTCGTAGCACGGCCCTGGAATCTCATGAACCCCTTGGAAGGTCAGGCTTGGCAAGGTACGTGATACAGTCATGCTGAACATGAAGACAGAGAACTTCTAGAACGAATGGAGCAGGAGCAGCAGGGTTCAGCTTCCTGCTAGATCTAGGGGCAGTCGAACACAGACAAGATGTGTGGCTGTTGTCTGCGCTGAGGATTTTACAGGGAAAGTTAAAATGATGTTAACCAAGCAGCCAATGCAGTCCTAAAGCAGAGCAAAAAAAGAGAGAGAAAAACAAGAACACCATCCTAAGGCTTTTCTCTTCTCATTAAAGCACACAAGGCAAGTAACTCCAAGAACATTAGTGTCTCCGGTCGGACCCGGTTTTATTCAGAAGAGATTAAACAGGCAAAGAATCTTCAGTTTTAGACTCAAAGCCAGAGCTACTGCCAGACTTACAGAGCCTCCTGCCACTGGCCACTTAGCTGAAATCAATGCCCATAGCCTGACCTCTGCCACGGGGCACTCATCTGTCACACAGCACGCCAGACCCAACCCAGCAGCTCCCAGAGGGTGTGTGACACTGACTTGCAGGCTCAGGGTAGCAGACTTGTTTGGATGAAAACATGTGAAAGTAGAATTCCCAAAGCCACTGAGGACAAATAGCTTCAGTCTGGACCACGGGGCCCTGTTCAATCACGCTGTCATCCCTGGTCATGCATTTTCTGCAATTTGCAGCTTGCTATTCTAGCTGGAGGGGTAGGGGAATGTCATAGCAAAATAGTGATACATGGATTCCTCTTCCTATTAAATGAAGATGACTAGAAGAAAAAGCACATTTAAATATTCTTCATTATTCCAGTACAGATGAATGCCTAATCATAATCTTCCATTTATGTAGCACCATTCATCCCAAAGTGCTTTCCAATGACAAACAGTAAAGAATTCCTTTACCACTGAACTGCAGCCAAGTGCAGGATGCAAAGCAGCTGCCAAGGAGACAACAGCATGCTGCAAAGACCACAGCGAGCATCATTCTGTAATGAAATTCAGTATGTGATCTCTATCAGCACAAACCAATACGTTGATTACTGAGGGAGGTTCCACATGAGAGGCACTCTCTTTGTAGCCTGGAATGCAGTTCATCCGCTTCAAACCAGACGAAGATGGGTCACCTCTCCTGGGACTGAGACCTACATTCGCAGGGCTTGATAAGAGACAGGAATGGCTGAGCCATCTCTGCTCTTCTCCCTGGCGTTCAAGAGCTAGCATGATTATTTTTTTTTTTAAGTCAGGCAAAACGGTCATTCATTGCAAATCACCTAATTACTTTGTCTTGAGAGGTTATTGTCACGTAGTTGATTACGTTTGCAGTCTGTGTGGTTTCTGAAAGCATACCCCAAGGAACAGTGCGCATCCCAAGTAAACAGCCTTTGCGTACTATTATTTGGATTAAGGGAGTGTCTACAGGCTCGTAGAGGACAACAGCTATGGGTGCTTATTGTGCAAGAATCTGCACAAGCATAGCAACTTGTAGGCTCCAAGAACTCACACGGTAAACAAAATAGCCCAGGGATGGTAAGGGAGCAGCACGACTGGCTCCATCAGAGGTAAAGCCTGAACCACACAGATCTGCAGAGGAGTCTCCTTAGTTCTGAGGCTGCAACAGAGAGCTGAGCTGGGCCTGTTCCTGCAGCTGTGGATCACTTCTTCCTATACCAACGTGCATTTGAAAGTCTATGAACGTATTCAGCTCTTCCAGTACCCGTACTCAATCTTCTCATACTTCCAGCAAGGAGCTGTCTCTATGCCAACATTCCCGCAGTCCTGCTGCATGATTTGCTTTCCCTCTTGCTCTATCACACAAAGTGAACATACCCTATAGCCAAACAGGCATCAAAAGCCTGCATGGAAAACAGGTTCTTCCAAACCTGTACGGCTTCAGAATTCATAGAACTAAGAGACGTGCTCTTCAATTTATGCAGGACGCAAGAATGACAAAAGAGAAAAGCAGGATGCTCGCCTCCAGCATCTCCTGTGAAATTACCTCCAAGTTGCTGATGCACCACCCAAAATTCCCTCTCAGAGGGAAATATCAACCATGCTACGCTTTGAAACAGCACCAGCATTTTCCAAGCAGCTGACAGCCAGAGGGACACTTGAGCTGCTTTGCTGTCTGCAGCATCTTGTCATCGTGCACGTGTGACACAACCATAACAAAGCGAGCCTGCACTCTGTCGATTTCTCATCAGAAAGCACGCCTCACATTTTGGACAGCACTGAGGGGGGGAAAAAAAATACCAAGGAGCAAAGCTGGCCAAATGTAAGCCAGACAAAATCTCCAGTGCTCTGCTTTGGATGGATGTCACTGGAATGCTGACAGCTTGATGTACCCAGGGAATGCTACACGAGGGAAATGAGCACCACAGCGCTCTCATGCACTCCCACGTGCACGCCAAAGTATGCAGAAATCGGTGCAAGCAGCTGCAAAGCAAGACTGATGGAAAAGACTCGATCTTCTTAAAAATAACCCAACATCTCCCCAGCAAAACTGCAGCCACACTCAGATTCTTCCCTGCTGTGCTGCAGCAGAAGCGGCCTTGTTCATCCCACCCGAGCACACGGCCCTGTCAGGGATAAGGAAATTTCTGCTAGCTGAGGAGACGAGGCCAGAAATACAGGTGTGATGGGAACGTCAAACCAAAAAGGGAAAAATAAATCTTGTGTCCACTGGGCACATCTGACAGCTTCACACAGAAGGGCAAACTAAAGAGAAAATCCATTTCAGAGCCGTTCCTCGGGCTGATTCACTTACTCCGTGGGCTCATCACTGTGCGAGTGGAAATAGAGAAAGAAAGAGATGGTTTTAGGGCACCAGAATACCAAAGCTGCAAGACTTTCCCAACAGCGTGGTCAACGAAGCCGACCCAATCTCACAAAATGTGAGAACTGTTTGGTTAAAGACAGATGGAATAGCACAGGGTCACATCTGAGGGACGGTTGTGAAATTTAACACAGAGTGCCCCTAGCATCCACTCAGATATTAATCAAGGCCAAAAAATGTTTGGAAAAAATGAAGCAATCCGCTCTTGTGCAAAGGTCCATCACAAGACTTTCCATAACGTCGCTCTGCCCTTGCGAATTTTTGTTGGAACACAGATTGCAAGTGAGTTTTACTCTGTGAAATGAATTCTACCGAAAATCCATGTAATTTTATAGCTCAGAAGTGAAAATTCGGAGACATACACATATCCCCCCCCCAACTGCAACCAGACAGCAACATCCACAAGTGCCAGGCAGTATATGTTCAGTAAAATATGTCCATTTTTTAATTCCAGTCATTTCATGCGTAGTCAAAAATGAACCATTGCTTAAAGCACCTGGTCCTGACCACTGTAAGAAGCCTTTTATCCTATTAATTAGACGCCCACTTGGCTTTGGTACGAACACACCAGTGATGACACCGGAATCTGAGTCGCTCCCTCCCTTTGTGCCATCCCAATGGAAGGTGCTCAGCGCATGGAGCAGCCCTTGCTGTAATGCAACCACAAAAATCACAAGACTCAACAAAAAGCAGCAGGCACTTTGATAACAGCCGCTCGTCCTGCATCACTTCAGCCCTCCCAGCTCCTGTTGGGGCGTGCAAACCTGGGCACAGCTGATTTGGGGGTTAATTGCAGTGCACTTTGCCAGAGCTGACGACAGATGCAGCATCACTTCCCCTCTCGGTGCTTTGCTGCTGTATTTAGCTCAGTCACATCTCTTCCTGTGCTCTGAGGGCTGACAAGAGGTGCTGGGTGTACCCAAGCCTGCTGTTTTCCAGCGCCCAAAGGAAAGCCTTGCAGTTATCCCCATGCTCTGTCCCTAATGAGTTTGATTTCACAGCCCGTACTCTCCCGAGCCTTGCAGAGATCAAAGTCAGCTCTGCTTGGGCGCGTGCATGCAGATACACGCACCGAGAAGACACGTTAATTACGGTCTGAAAATTTCTCTGCTAGAAATGAATTCTTTCCCTCTTTGTCATTTCCCTCACAAATTCTCACACTGTCCTCATCCGCTCCTCAAAGCCAACCTTGGATTGCAAATGGCCTTGGGACAAGAGGAGGCAACCAAGCACCCCCTGGCTGGAAGATGGGCACTCAGAAGACCAGAAGCTCAACCCCAACACAAGCTCTGATGCCATGGCATGGATGCAGTGTTTCTAAAGCTTTACATTCCCCATTCCCTGAGGTCTCAGATTTTATTTGCTTGCTACTTTTGTAGTCGCTGATGATGAGGCAATTGGAGAAATAAGAAATGAAAATCAGGAAACTCATCTTCTGCTTGCTGACTCGGTCACAAGAAGAGAACGGTGCCGGGAACTCACAGATGTCATAAGACAGCAGTTTTCTGCTTGGATTCTGTGTCAAAACTCAGCTTAGCAGAGATGAAGAGAAGCATCTCTCCATCCAACACGGCCGGAGCGAGGGAGCACACGAGCTCTGCAGATGGGGCTGTTGCTGTGCTTGAGCAGAACACCGGTCCCTCCAGCCCAGATGCGGCCCTTTGCCTTGGCCAGCTCAGGAGCCAGCTGCCTTTATTCCTGCAGGTCAGCTTGCAAATGTCCCCGTGCACTTGTCCCATGGTGAGCAGGGGCTGCCAGCTCTGGATCTCGGCACAACCACCACCACCAGCCCACGGAACTGCCATTATACTCAATGGGTCTACATTCAGAGCAATAACAGAAAATCCAACTGAATGTAAAACTGCAGCCAAATCTAAAGACAGAGAGGTTCCTCTGCACAGCACTAAGCATTTAATTCTCTGATAACAGAGTGAAATAAAGATAGCAAGAAAAGCAAGAGCTTGCTATCAATAGAAACAGAGAAAGGGACGCTGATATTTTAAGGCAACCACCTTTGGGTTATAAGCTGCTTATCTCAGACTGCTACATATGTGGTCTCCTTGGGAACAGAGGCAGACAATAAATCAGATGTGCCAACAACATTTATCAGAATCTCCAACTCGCCAAAAACATCAGCTCTCCTAAGAATGCCAAATGAGTTTTGCAAGACGTGGGGCCAAGCCCGGAATCACTCCTGAGGCATGCAGCACGGGTAGGAAACACTGCTATGAAGCTCAAAAGAAACGTTCCTTACATCCCTATCCCTCACTGCCGTGCCCTCCAGGAGCCCAGGGCTGTATCAGAAGCTTCAAAGGGAGGTGGAAAGATGGAAATCAAGCTGCTATTGTGTGGGTGTGGTTAATGCAGACATCAGGGCAACGTCTGCACCATGTGCCCAGTCAGCCACAGAAATATCCCTCCTGGTACTTGTCACATCGTGAAGCAGGCAAGACATAGTTGTCTTATTCTGAACAGGAAAAAAATAAAAAGAGAGAGCTATATAGATAGAACAGCGGTAGGAATAAAAGCAGCTTGAGAAAAGTCAGCGAGGTTACAGCATCCACGTTCTCTAGCCGTAACTCTGCCGTCAGACGCGTGAAAAAAAAAATGCAGACAATTCACACGTGCAAGAAGAAAACAATCCCAACCCAGATCTCCCTTTGAAAAAAAAAAAAAAAACGGTGAAAATCCCCCAACCAGCCCCAGAATCCTTAGCTGCTTACGTGTAACCAAAAGAACGTCACGGCAGGCGTTTTGGGGGCAAAGAGACCTCTGTCTCATTTCTAAAGGACTTGGCCAGGAATTAACAAGTGCAAAAGGAACGGCAGCAGCTCCGCGGGGAAACTCCCTCACCCAGCAACCCCGACCTCCTGCGGCACGGACACGCTCTGCTGGGCCCTAATCGGCCTGGGTGCAGTTCAGCCGAGTTTCAGGGAGCTGAGTGAACACAACGCCAGCATCTGCCCGGGACACGGCCTCACACGTGGCCCCAGGAGAGGAAGAAGCAGTCGCCCTTTCCTCGAGCATCGTGAAGCAACTTGAGCAACCAACGGCTTCTTGAAAAAGACCTTAGACACGGTCTGGCCACATGGTGGTAACTGCCAGGACCTCTGTCTGAGCCTCCTCCCCGGCTATCAGAGAGGCATTTTGGCAACCGCAACCCCCGCACCAAGGCCAGAAAGAGAAGGGAACGGATGGCACAGCTGTTGGAAGCTCAGCACCAGCAGGACCTGAACGTGTCCCCACCGAGCTGCAATGCTGACAAGGGAGAAGGTCGCAGCTCAGGCCCCCTCCTCCAGCCCAGCATTTTCAGAGACTGCAGAAACGATTTCCAGCATCTGACATCCAAGCGCAGCCACGTCAGCAAGAGAGCAGCAGACCGAGGGGTAATTCCCCCGTCACTTGTGGTGGAAACCAGAGATACCTCCAGGGCAGCAACAGAGCTGGAAAGGCTTTTCCCTGCCGGGAAGCGAAGCGATCAACCCGCTTCTGCCTCATTTCACATCCCTTCCACTCCCAGAGCGCTGTCACTCGCGTGGCTCCATCGCACCTCAGCCTTTCCAGCAGATTCACAGCGCTGCCGGACCCCCGACCTCCAGCACCCCCAGAACGCCGCCTGCTCCCCGGGCAAGGCCGCCCCGCCGGGCACCGCCCGCACCCGCGCAGGGCCCCGGGAACCGGCGCTATGGCGCCACCTTGCGGAGCGGGGGAGCGCGGCGCGGAGGGAAACGCCCCGAGCTGGGCTCCAGGGGGAAGGGTCGCGGCGCCCGCAGCTCTGCCCGCTGCGTTTGTGACCATAACTCCACGCCACGCACCCTTTGCATCACAGGTTTTTCAATTAAAATCCAATGACCGGCAACGCGGTACGGAAGGAAGGAGGCTGCTCGGCATCTATGTTCTCCCAATGCAGAGAACTGAAGCGTTTCTCTCTCACCTTCCCGGCGGCCGCGGCAGCCTCCGAGCGCTCCCGAGCACTGCAGTGCAGCATGCTCGGAGCCGCACCGTGCACGCTCTCAAGTGATCCGCCTCTTCCAAAACGTGCCCACGATCTTCAGGCGCAGCCCCTTTTCCACTAGAGGACAGTGCCACACCGGGAAGGACAGCTGTGGCCTTGGTGATGCCCCAGCCCCGCAGTCTGCTATTCAAAGCACTCTCTTTGAAGCAGATCCGATAAACAGAATAGCAACAAAAGCAAGAAACAAACAGCCTGCTGCAAGGAACAAAGGCAAAAGGAAGGCCGGGGGTCCTGTCCAGCTGTTGCAGAGTCCTTCTGCTCCATCTCTGCACGAAGTCATTTAACAGCCACACGGGAAAGGTTTCCTAATCTGTCAGTCATTACCTGCTTCACTTCTGATTCACTTCCCATACCTGGATGGGAAGTGCCTGGGGAATCTGTTGGCTGGATCTTGGCTATCCATCGGCAAACCTTGTCTCTGGGAATGTGCTGAAGGTGATTAATTAAATAACCTCCTTACCTATTATTCAAGATTGTCAAAACACAAGAACACAGCTATGGAAGGCCCACCCAGAGAGAATGCCTTTAGCAGAGGTAGACGTGAGCATCAGGACTTGGGAACATCCGAGAAACGATATCCACACAAGCTGTTCAGCTGCTTCAGCTTGATCTCCTCCATTAACACGCAGCCTGCCTGGAGCGAAGCAGAGCCCAGCAAATGAGGTGGAGAATGAACGAGGCTGCAGGGCCAGACCCTGCACACTGACACCTTTAAACGTTTCCCAGTGCTGTCACTGGGTTTCTCTCCCCGTGACAAACTCTCCTCGTCTCTAAACTGAGGTCGAAGACAAAACAACAATAAAATTCTGCGTTTCATCTAACGCGGCCTCCCAGCAGCACGCACTTTGTTGGAGCCCATTAACCAGCTCCCAGCTTGTTCCCTGCATAATCAGTTTGTACTTCAAAGCCTCCTGTAGCAGACGGAGCTAAATGATGGTGTTAAATCCACTCATGTATAAAATTAATTAGTTGTGGGGCAGGACAGTGGATATTGGCTGTCAGAAGTCGGGATATTAGCTGAATGGGGCTGCCCGGGGCTCTGGGGACCTTTGTAACTTCCCAAGCAATGCCTCATTCCCCTGCATCCCAAATTGGGTTTTTCAAGCAGGGCGGATGCGAGCAGCACTGGTGGCTCCGTGCAGCACAGCATCCATCCCTGAGTGCAGCAGAGCCAGCCCTGAGCTACAGGGGATTCTGTTACATGCAAATGACCCAAGAACGAAAGCAGCAGCAGGCACAGGTCACATCAGGGAGCGGTACCTTCCCTCCTCATCTCCGGTTTCCTCATCGGATAATCCTTTCCCAATTAGCTTTCGGGGACGTAGAAATTCATTTCGCGATTTTTAAGCCTCACCATCAAATCAACCTGTCCGAGAGACCGAGGACCACGAGGGTTCCATCCTCCCTGCTCAGCACAAAGGGGTTAGCAGCGGTTTTCTCGTTTCACCTGCTTCCAACACTTAGCTGCAAATCCACCCCCTCCCTCTGGCTGTGCTCTGTCACCTCGGTGTGACAGGCAAGGTGCCACCTAAGCCCCGAGGTGGAACCCGATGCACCCAGTGGTCATGAATGACATGCAGGGAACCAGCAGCGCTCCGGGTTGCAGACCCGCATGGTTCAGTGCTGTGTGGAGAGCAATCTCTGGTGCTCCGTGGCAAGGCAAAGGGTCCTTGGACTCATTCCTTTGCTCTTTTCTGAGGGCCATGGTTTGGTGGGCAGTTGGGCAGGGTGATCTTAGAATTCTTCTCCAACCGTAATGATTCTGTGATTCTAAGCCTATGGACGAAATGTGAGCAAACAAAGAGCTTTGAGAGGCCCAGGACCGTGGCCAGAGCACACCCTCATTTTTTGTCTTGTACAACCTCAAACCACCAACGCATGAAAAACAAACACCCATCCCTCCCACCCCAGAGCATCGCTTGACTCCCTGCACTCAGCACCGCTGCAGGTGATGGAGAGAGCTCCGGTGCGTGAGCTTCTCTGAAGATGGGGCAAAACAGATGGAAATCTGATGCTGCTGCAATATCCATATTGCCATGTCCATACAGAAGCCTTAAGGAAAAATCACCCCTTGCTGCCTGACCTGCATGTTAATGTGGTTCATTTTCTAGATGACAGCAGCTCGGTGAGACAGCAAGATAACATAGAGGCCCGTGATAAAATGCATTGATTTCAGGCCGTGGTTTCCCCACCAGCAGGCTCTGAGTGCAGACTGTGCTCTGCTTGCATGATGAAGTGGTAATCCATTACAGCCAAGAACACGGGTCCACAGATCATTTGAATTAGAAGTGATAAAACTATGCATTTGGCAGGTTCCAAAATGTCATTATTGTGAAACATGGGGCAACATTTCCCGTTTGTAGCAGCGCTAAGTACATCCTCATGGCCTTTCAAATCTGTTGTGCAAATGCATATGAAAATAGCTTTTAGGAGATGCCTTGGCAATTAGCACTGTGCGTGCAGGGAAGAGCCAGCGACAAAGTAATTGTCTGTGATGTTAAATGGCGTTCTTGGAGACGCACAAAGCAGACTGCCACAGACTGATCCAACCTTCAGCTGAAATCATCCCTTCTGTCTGTGATCTGCCTGGAAAGCAGGAGTTACACTCCAGACATGGCTTTCACCTCGGTTTCCCTTTATCAGGCACTGAGAGGCATCAAGTCGGGCACTTCACAGAATCAGTTTCCAAGGAGGGAGCAGATCACCCCAAACCCGTGCTGCCCCTGTGCCCGCCTTCACCTTGCAGTCATTGCCCAAGGAGCTGCTTTCAGAAGAGCTCCATACCATTGGCTTTACCACCAATGCAATGAACCATCCTACAACCGCTGCCTCCCCTGGGAAGTCCTAGGCGGCAAGAAGCTCTTCAGGAACAGATGGACAATTCTCCAACGTTATAGGCTGAAAATGCCAATTTCTGGCTGTTATTCATGAGATCCCAAAAGGAAAAGGTTGAACTTCGGGCAGCAGCCCGCGGTGACCTGACCATCAGGCAGTACACTGTGTGCAGCCGTGTGCTTTATCACCTTCCCCTCGTACACACTCCGCGTCGGGAGGGGATTAAGCAGCATTAACTGCCATCCCAGGGCTCCCATCTGCTGGAGGACCCAGAGCAGGGGAGCGGGTCGGCTTGGCTTCGTCCCAACCAAAGCACAAAGGGAAGGGCTCATTGCCTTGTGCCAGCCCTTGCCAGCTGCTGCCTGTTCCCAAACAAGTTGTGGCTGGGGTGACAGCAGCACCGCAGCCTTGAGAAGACAGCCTGGTGGGATGACCCCACAACGTGGGGTGGCAACCCCAAACCCACCCGTTATCAAAGGGTGAAGCTGCATCTCCCCATTCACATCCCCTGGATGATAATCTTTCAGCATCTGCTGTGCTGCACTTGGTCTTCATGCCTCCTTCCAGCCCAGCAGATCCTGCAGCAACGGGAACACTCAGAGCACTGCAACAAAAGGCATATCCTGAGAACTGAGACCTTCAGCAGGAAGCCAGCAAACAAAGCCATCACCCCAATGCCATAGCTCCATCAGCACTGCTCCGTCCTCTGCCCACAGCCATTCAATTAGGAGGAGCAGACAGCATATTTAGAGCACAGCTTTCTGCTTCATTTGCAGGAAGCACAGCACAGGGAGGAGGCAGATCATTAGGGCCACGTTTCCTAGGAGATTTTCACACACTTTGATGGGAGGGGGGGAAAAAAAAACTAAGAAATGCACATATCGTGCAGGCTGAGGGTAGAAATCCCATTGGCACTTCCTATCTGCTGAGCTGAACTACTGGCGAAGCCACCATAGTGCACCGTAATTGGGCTTATTTTGTCCTCTTCTCCATGTCACACGCACAAAGTGACAGCAGAAGAGGAAAGCACATTGCTCAGATGCTGAACAGTACATCCCATAGAGTTCTTGTGGCCAAGCCCTCGCTCACAACATCTTCGAGGCCCATAGTTGGCCACCCAGCAGCATTCAGTAATAATGGTGATGGTGTAGCAGGTGACAAATGCCCAGCAATGCCTATTGTAACCGAAGGAAGCACGCTGACCTCAATACCAGTCCCTTTAACGAGACGTGGTCTTGTGGGGCAATACATAATCCCAAACAAATTTCCCCCATATCCAGGTATAACCTGGGCTTGATTATCAAGCAGGCAAGAACAACCTTTAATCATGAAGCCTTGAACTTTGCTTTAATGAGGAGAGCACGGATCACTGCAGACATCCTTCCTATAATTCATCATCTCCTAATACACGTCCCGAAGCAGCTGCTACCCTGCTCTCATCATCCTGATTGATGCCTCTCACTTGGGAGGCAATGGGCTCCTAATGACAGCAGTGCTTACATTAGAAGGGAGGGGAAACCAGCAGAGAGAGCAGATCTGGGGTCACAGGAAGGGTCTTGGTCATCTCCTCCTTACACTGAATTAAACACATCCTGAAGCTTCTGCTCCCCTTTGCATCAGAGCTCCTCTCCAGCCCCCACTGCAGCCTTGGGTTTACCGTAGGTGCTGGAGTTTTCACCTCATGGTTGCAGGTTTGCTAGCAGGGTTTCTCATGAAGAGAAACGCCTCCCATCCCTACAGGCTGCAGAGTACGAAAATCACATGCACAGAGCAGATTGCCACCATACAAAGCAAAATTCAGGACCTGTCCCACCTGGGTAGGGTGGGACTTCAGCACAGGGTCCTACAGCAGCATCAGGATGGGGAAAACAACACAAACAAATGGAAAAGAGAAGAACACCACCACCCAACCATCGGCTTCCAGCCTTGAAATGTGATTTTTCTTTCAATTATTGATTTTAAGGTTGTAAGCACTCTTCCTGGGTCTGGTTTTTAGATGCTAATGGTGATAACAGCAGAAGGAGATGGAGGAAATGGAAGCATTTCACAGCTCCCATTGCTCTGAACCCCCCTGTGAACACACAGGGACCAGCAGGAGAGCACAGGGATGGCAAACAAGCTACTTGCTCTCAGGAAGGCGCGTTGCTTCAGTTTGCCCTCTGGCACTTGTCTCTGCTTAAGTTAACTGCTTCCACACGTGTGGGCCCAATTAAAAGGTACAGCAGAACAAGCAGAAAGAGCGAGCAGTAATGGAGATATCAGCTGCCGTAGCCCCAGGGCCACATTCATTTCATCCCATGGAAATCCCCCGGTGCAATCCGCTACTTCAGGGTCACCCCTCACTCTTTGCTTTAGAGGCTGAGTAAAAAAGCAAATCTACTCAGCAAAGGGTTTCAGCTGCACGTGGAGTGCCCTCCCGTCCTTCCTCACCTCCCCATTGCTGCTCTGCAGATGGGCACCCAACCCAGCCCTGCCCTGACCCCGGAGCACAGCTTTCCATTGCAACCAGAGCTGCCCTGTTCAGCATATTTATGGATGCTCTCCAGCAATAAGCGGGATCACAGGTTTTAATTAAATGGCCAAAAAAAAAAAAAAAAACAACCCCACAAAACAACTCNGTTTTAATTAAATGGCCAAAAAAAAAAAAAAAAAAAACCCCAAAAAAACCAAAAAAAAAAAAAAAAACAACCCCACAAAACAACTCTGAAAGAGGGATTGGGGGGGGGGGGGGGAAGAGAAGGGGAGGCTGGTGGACGCATCTGGCTTGTAATTGCTTTAAAATCACAGCGGCTCCTGCCTGCAGTGCCTGGGGCTGTGCCATAGCTGACACTGCCCAACTGCATGGATGCCTGCAGGGCGATGGCAGGAACGTGCTGAGCTGGGTCTGCCCGGGGCCAGGGGAGCGCCGGGCCGTCACCGTGCGCCCACAGCGCTGGGCAGTGCCCGATCCCAGCCCTGCCCGCAATGGGCGCGATCACATCCTCAGCCCGATGACTACAGCACGGAGACATTCGGTGCCCTGATAAGGGGAGCACCACGTGGGCACTTCTCTGAAAGCTCTTCACATAAATCGTGAGCAACCAGAATGAGTGATGTCACGTTTTCAGGTTGCAGCTGCCCACGCCTGAGAAGAGCACGGGCTCCAGTCAATGGCACAGCCGAGCTGGGGTTGTATGAGAACACGGGGTTGCAAGGACTGGGAACCTTCAGCAGTGGAATCTTCAGGGGTGCAGGGAAAATAAGGGGCCTCATTTTGGAGGATATCTGGGTTTAGAGGACCAGCTCTCCTTCCTGCCCCAGGCAGCCTCCCCACAGCAATCCCAACCTGCTGCAAGCAGCTGCAGCACCACCGACTCCATAGCATTTGCACGAGTGTGACACGAGCAGATCTACCCTTCCTGACCTGAACTACAAAGGGCATTCCAGCCCTTAAACGCTAAAGACAAAAGACAGCCCAAGCATGCTTTGTGCTGTCAGCAACACGAGATTAACTCCATCACATACCACAAGTAAAATATTTGTTTCGAGAAGCGAGCCAAGGCAGCGCTTAAGCCCGAGCCAACAACCTTTATTCATTCGTTTTTTTTTTTTTTTTCCTATTAATTAGCTACCCACAAAACAAAGGAACCAAGTGCTGCGCCAAGAGGTTGAACCACTGTTAAACTTCCCCCCCCCCCCCCCTCCGTGCCATAGGGTGCGGGAATGCAGGGTGCATTTCACGTGCTCCGCTCCATGTCACACTGATGCTACCAGCTGCCAAAAATCGACTCCGTGACACAGATCTACCTTGACAAATGCAACATTAAGGACTTACAAATTGAGTTTCGCAGTCCGGTATCTCAGCGTCACACCCAGGAGGAAGGAGGAAACGCAGAGCGCTGCAGCTCGCCCTGCAGCAGCAGCATGCAGAGCACTGGGGCTCCCCATTGCCCCCTGCACTGCCTTCCTTTGCTAGGAGGCAAACCACCCTCACAGGGAGACCTCCACCCACCCACACCACTCCAAGTTCTGCTCCTGGGGGCTGGCTGCTGGGAAATGACCCCAGTGGCTGCAGCTGGGGGCGGTCAGCAGGGGCACAGCTGTGCACAGCTCAGCCCCAGGGCTCCTGCACAGCTCCAGGTGAGCGGTCCATGAGCTGTGGCCACGCTGAGCTCACAGCTGCTGAGAGCACACGGCAGCAGGAGCATGGCCAGGTCCTCGGGTCGACCAGGAGGACGTGCATTGCAGGCGGATGCCGTGCACCGTGCATCCCTGCTCAGCCTGGGCTTCAAGCCGCCGTGCTCAGGGCTGCTGTGCAAACAAGGGATTGCATTGCACCGCTGTCGCCCGTTGCAGAAGGAACAGCTCTGGTTTGGCTGAAATACACACAGCCTGCAAACACCAGCAGTGAGTTCAGAGAAGCACAGGAAAGCGATGGGAGCAAAGGAGTTTATGTTTTCATCCTCTGCTTGAGAAATTCCCTGGCTGTGTTAATCTTTCCCTAAAGAAAATGAATTCCTGTCTTCTGGGGATCGTTTTCCTTTTGTGAATGAGCTCCGCTTTCCCACAAGCGCCTTTGCAGGATTCTCCTGCTGCAGAACACAAAAAATCTGGAGCAGCAGCCCCAGCGCAGAGAGAACTGTTCCAAATCAAACTGGTGGCAGCGAGAGCTGAGTGTGGCCGCAAAATGTTGAAGTGCTGCTTCCACTCTCTGCCTTCCACCTCTGCCTTCAGCTTTGCTTTTCATTGCTTTGTGAGATGGGTTTTTTTTTTTTGCATTGCCTGTTATTAATCTTCCAGCAAAGCAGCTGTCTGATCACAGCCACAGCAAATTGCATTATTCCCCGAAACACCTCCTGTCACCAACTCAGAGAGCCTCTTTCCTATGATAGGTAGTTCATACCCGTAGGGTCTCTTATAAGGATGAATGTCTTTTAATTAGACACAAACTGTTCTCATTTATGGCGATTAGAGGTGATCTGCAAATCTTTACTCAGCAAATAATCACCTCTTATGGGAGATATCACACCCAGTGAGGCAGAGCTGTGTGCACACCGGTCAATGCGGGGCAGGGAGCTGCTGGGAAGAAGCCTCTCCCAGTGCACTCCTTTTGTTTGCTGCTCTATTTCCCCCCAGAAGCAACAACTCCGCAAACACTTGCACTTCTCTATTCCTTCTTGGCATAAATCAGCAGCTGGGAGGGGGAAACCAAAGCTCTGATGTTGCAAAACAAACGTGGAACGGTGCATGTGTATGCAATATATGTTGGTGGAGTTTGCTGAAGAGGGGCTGCGGGGAGGGGGGGGGTGGAGTGGAGCAGCACACCTCCCCACAGAGCCTGGGATCACAGCTCCAATTGGAGCCACGCAGTGGCTGGAGGCAGCAGGGGGGGGATCCCACTATAAATCCCCGTCCACAGCCACAGTGCTGCCCATAGGGGCACAGTGTGCTTGGTTCTCCGGCGTCCTGCCTGCTCCTGGAGGGAGAAGGCCAAAGGGATGCAGCCTCTGTTGCTTTCACTGCACCAAAAGGGAGCAACAGAGAGGAGCTCTCCTTCAACTGAGGGGTAGAAGTGGATTGCAAGATGAGCCGTGCAGGGAGAGAGAAGGATTTATGAGTGCTCAGTGCAGCTCAGATCAAAGGCTGAGCCGGGACTGCTGCACCCCTGCAGGAAACCTGCACTGAGCAGGTGCGCAGGGACAGAGGTGACAACCTGCTGCAGCGCAGGGGGACACGCTGAGGATTGGGATGGAGCCAGGCTGGGGCTGGAACAGCTCTCACAGCAGTCGGACCATGCGCAGCACAGGGCTGCAGAGCCCCAAGCCCCCGGTGGGGACCCCCAACCGGACCCTGCTGCAGGGCCGGGACGAGCAGCTGGCCAGGGCGGAGGTGGGGGTGCTGGCTGCCATCCTGCTGCTGGCCACCGCGGGCAACCTGGCCGTGCTGCTGGCCGTGTGCCGCCCCGGGAGGAAGCTGAGCCGCATGCACCTCTTCGTGCTGCACCTGGCGCTCAGCGACCTGGGCGTCGCGCTCTTCCAGGTGCTGCCGCAGATGCTCTGGGAGGTGACGTATCGCTTCGCGGGGCCGGACCCGCTCTGCAGGGCGGTGAAGTACCTGCAAGTGCTCAGCATGTTCGCCTCCACCTACACGCTGATGGCCATGACGCTGGACCGCTACGTGGCCGTGTGCCATCCGCTGCGCGCCCTGCGCCAGCCCGGCCGCCAGCCCTGCGCCATGGTCGGGGCCGCGTGGCTGCTCAGCTCCCTGCTCAGCACGCCCCAGCTCTTCATCTTCTCCCTGCGGGAGGTGAGGCCGGGTTCGGGGGTGCTGGATTGCTGGGCTGACTTTGGATCCCCGTGGGGTGCGCGAGCCTACGTCACCTGGACCACGCTGTGCATCTTCCTCCTGCCCGTCGGCATCCTCACCGCCTGCTACAGCCTCATCTGCCACGAGATCTGCAAGAACCTCAAAGGCAAAACGCAGAGCTGCATCCCCACGGCAGGAGGGCTCCCCACCTCCAACCCCAGCTCCATGTGCTGCAGTGAGAAGGGCGCGCAGTGCCCCGCCGGGCAGCCCTCCCGCGTCAGCAGCGTGCGCACCATCTCCCGCGCCAAGATCCGCACGGTGAAGATGACGTTTGTCATCGTGGTGGCCTACGTCGCCTGCTGGGCGCCCTTCTTCAGCATGCAGATGTGGTCGGTGTGGGACGAGGATGCCCCCGACGATGGTGAGTAGTGGTGGGGATGCTGCCCGCACGTGTTTTTAACAAGCGGGAGCTGATTTATTTTCCTCGGTGTTTTTTGGGGGGGGAGAGCTGCTTAGCTCCCTGATAGCATCTCTGCGGAGCCAGACCGTTGCTTTTTGCCATCAAACCCACAGAAAACCAACGACTTCTGACCAGCAGCTGTAGGGAGGCATCAAGTTGTTATGTGAACGCTTTGCCATGTGTCTCTCCCCTCATTTGGGGGTTTGCTTCAGGAGATGCTGTGCTCCCATGTGGCCGCAGGGAGAGTTATAGCTGTGCCGCTCCCCCCTCCCTCCCTCTGGGGGGATCACTGTGGAGCAGCTGTGCTGCTGGAGCAGCTCCTTTGCGCAGAGCATCGGGTGCCCGCGGGGCTTTTGCTGAGCCAGCTGCAGAGCTTGGCTCTGCAATCCACAGATTTGGGATTTCATTTCAAACGCTGACTTTTATTTTAATTTCAGTATCTCTCCTGGCCTGCTTGTGTCACTACCCAGCCTGCCAGCCCTCTGGGAGGTGCTCTGCGGGCAGACCGAGGGAAGCAGTGGGTCTGAAAGCTGCCAGGTGCCACCCCAGCAATGGGACAAGAGGGAATTTTTAGTACTGGAGCCAGAGAGCCCCCAAAGCCCTGCGTGCTGCATGCTGAGCCCCCTGCGTGCCGAGCCCGTCCTCGTGGACGCTGATGCTCTCCCCTTTTCCCTCCCCAGAGTCCGCTGACGCGGCTTTTACCATCACCATGCTGCTGGCCAGCCTCAGCAGTTGCTGCAACCCCTGGATCTACATGTTCTTCAGCGGGCGCCCGCTGCAGGACGCCGCACGATGCCTGGCCCGATGGGGCTGCCCCCCGCCCGCACCACACAGACAGGGCTCGGCCGGCAGCCTGTGCAGCAGGAGGACCACCATCCTCAGCCACGGCCTCAGTGCTGGCATCCCCCTGCACCGGGGCAGCGGCACCGACCTCGGCCCCCCCGAGGAGGAAGCAGTGACCGAGTCGTGCACGCTGTAGGCCACGGTGTGACGGCGTGGACATTGGCACTGCAGAATTCTCTCCCCACTTGGTAGTGTTGCATTTCACCAGGAGCTGTGCGCTTAGTTCCGAACGCATCACCATCCTTCTTGTCCTCATGGGTTTTGCTCCTGCGTGTGCTGCATCTGCTGCGTGCATCAGGGGGGTGGATGCAGCCCCACCAGCCGTTGTTCCACGTGCAGCGCTCACCTCCCCATGCACTGCGATGCATCCTCCCCTCTGCCCCACTCCCCTCCATGCACATCAACCCAGGCATCTGCTGGGGGATGCTGCATCAGCACATCTTTTAGGAGAGAGCCTTTTATGAGAGTTTGGGGTGTTTAACAGCTGCCAGCAAAGCACTCTGAACACAGCAGGAGGCATTGCAGCCACATCTGCTCGAGAGCTCCTTGCAATCACATTGCCTGTCTCCCAGCCTCGTGGTTTTGCTGGTGGAGCAGCCAATGCAAATGGCTTCCCGCTGCCCTGTGGCTCTGCACATGCCCCCAGGGCTGCAGCACACATGACCACTACATTGCATTGCACTGCATTGCTCTCTGCAGCATTGCACTGCACCGGGTATTTCCGCTCTGCAGCTCTGCAATGCTCTGGGCATTGTCCTCCACAGCACTGCAATGCACCAGTGCAAGCACCCCAAATTCAGCACAGACATCACAGAGGAGACATCTGGAAGAGCCCTGGCCCACCTCTGGCTCGCCCAGGCATATTCTGCCTCCCTTCCACCAAGTTTCTCCTTCCTGCAGTCAGCAGCCATTGCACTGCGCTGCTGAACAGCTGCTGCACTTCATTAAAGAGCTGCTCTCAAATCGCTGCTGCTGCTTTTGTCTTATTTAGCGGGGAGCAGAGCGCCTGCATGGCACAGGACCTGGAGGCACTGGGATTTCTTCCTGCTGGCCCTGCAGCATCCCGGGTGAGCCATGGTCCGTCACACTGAGCTGCCACTGAGTGGGAGCTGTGCTCACCCTGGGGTGGGCACAGCTCGGGTGGGGAGGATCACCTCCTGCACCCCACGTTTGCTGCAGGGAAAGCAAAAGGTGGGAGACAGGGAAAATGCAATGCAGTGATTCACTCACACACATGTGCCATGGTCACATCCTGCATCTCCCACAACCAGAGGGGGTTTAGAGCCCGAGCAGCACTCAGTGATCACCAGCAGCTGAGAGGGGCAATGTGCGCAGTGCATCCCCACCTTGGCTGGGTGATGGGGTGATGGAGCCCTAAGGGGGTTTAGCATCAAAGGAAAAAGAGGTGCAGGGAGGAGGGCTCAGTGTGTGTGCAGGAAGGGCGAAGCCAGTGGATGGAGTGTATTTAAAAGGTTTTTATGACATCAGTCAGCAAAGGAAGCATGATTCAAAGGAAATGCCAGCCCAAAGGAGAGATGTTTTGGAAATGATTGCATTTCCCTCCCTGACCTACATCCCACTGGGAGAGCGTTTGCTTTCACAAGATGAGAAAACGGCATTCACATACATGTGCAGAGCTCGTGTCAGTCTGGGAGGGGGAGTTTCCCCACAGCGAGGTGTGGGGCAGCCCCACACCACCCCACACCCACAGCCTCCGACCCCGAGAGATCCCTGGGTGAGCTGCGCCGTCACAGGGAATAGCAGCAGCCCTGTGCCGGGCACTGACCTGGGCACGGAGTGACGGCTGCAGAGGGACCCAGGGGAGCATCACAGCTTCACCTCCGTGTACTCGATGGATTTGGATGCCACGGGGCTGGAGCAGCTCCAGAAATCCGCTTTCTTCTTTTTTGGGTCCACGTTGACGTAGTCTGCACCGGTCTTTATGTTCTCGTATTTCGTATTGGAGCTTGGCCCGTGGCCCTTCCCCGAGAACAGCACGGACGTGTAGTTGAGGTTTTCCTCCTTGCGACGCTCCTGGGGGAGCAGGGACAGCGCCGGGTCGGGCAGCGGCACCTCGGGGTGGCTGTGCCCTGCAACCGAAATGCACGCTGCGCCCTGGCACCCCAGTCACCCACGGGGACATCCCCCTGTCAGCTCTGCACAGGGCAGGGGACAACCCCTACGTTGGTACCACTGCTTATTTCAATACTTCTCAACGCGTTTGCCCTCGTTGTGCTGCTGTGGCCGCAGCAGCTGTGATTGCTTTTGGCAGAGCTCTGCCCGTGGAGCACAGCTCCGTACCTGTGGGTGCAGTGAGCTGCTGTCCGAGTCCTCTGAGGTCTCTGAAGACGTCTCGCTGCTCCCTTCAAAACAGGACATGTAACCGAGAAATGTATAACCAGGGAGAAAAAGCAATTAGAGAACAGAGGGCGAGCAGTAGAAGCGGCCGCCTCTGGGCTCCCCATCGTTAGCAGAGCCACACGCATGGGAATGCTACCAGCCCATAATGCTCAAGTATACAAAAGTGAAAATGCAGAAGGCACAGTGTGATCCCGCCCTGTCCATCCCCCTGCCCACAGGGAGCAGGAGCAGACCAAAATGCACACAGCTGCATGGCTGCAGACCGCCTGCTCCGTGCCAGCACCCGGAGGAGCTGCACTGGGCAGCGCCGTGCAAGCACTGCACAAGCACAAAGCAACGCGTGGCCATGCTGCGGGATCCCCCTTACCCATATATTCCGGTCGTTGCACCCCTTCCCCTCTGGCTGAAGAGCTGGGTGGTTGCTGGGGCTGTGCTGCAGGACTGCTGCTCACCTGCGTGCTGCAGGAGTGCCTGTCTGCAATGGGAGGGGGGGTCAGCCCCTTGCTGCAGCCCTGTGCCCGCTGCAGCCCCCACCCCCCGGTTCCATTTGGGTGCTTTCTCTCTCCAGTTCCTCTGCAGCTTCCTGCACAGCTCATCCCCCCCCACCCCTCCACTCCCCAAAGCCAGCTCAGTGCTGGCCGTGGCACGGCAGCAATTATTATTTTGTATTGGAGTGGGCAACTATCTGTCAATTCAATTACTGAGCTGATGAAGTGCGTCCCCTGTTCTCCGTGATGACAGACTCCAAAGTTAAATCAGCACATTAGGGACTCATCCCATGTTTAAGTTCAAATCTGCTTTGACCCACGGGCCCGGCAGAGCACGCATTGTGTGCAGACGTGGGCAGCATTTCTTTTCCTGCTGGAAATCACAGCTCCAACTGGATTCGGATTTTGAAAATTGATTCTGTCACTATTTCCCCACTGCTCTGCAAACCGGAGCAATAACAGAAAATGTTTTTGGAACAGCACTGCGTCCCGGGCTGTGCAAGCCCAGCGCTGTGCATGGCTGCTCCGCTGTGCTGCGATCAATGCGGTCCCACATCAGCACTGAGCAGTGGGGTCTGATGGGCACAGGGGTGCCTGGATCCAGTGCCCCAGAGCAGGAGCAAGAACCAGGGCAGGATGAGGTGTTGGGAGTGCTGTAGGAATGGGGATGCTGAGGCTTTGGGCCGATCCCTTTCCCTCTCTGAGCTGAGGACTGATGGAGGAGCGCAGGAGGTGAAGCATACAGGGCAGTGCGTTACCTATTTTCCTGCTGAGCATGATGTAAAGCACCCACAGGAGCAGAGCGCAGATCAGCAGGGTCACCGCTGAGGTGACAACAGGCACCCACCTGAACGGGAGACACGGATTTTGCCTCAATGAAAGAAATATCTGAATTATTTTAAACCCGTGGGCACGGCTTTGGCTGACATGGCTTCAAAGCGTGATCAGAGCAAGGTTTGCTGGGGGAGGATTCGGTTTTGCTTTTCGTTCTTAACACCCCATGCTCTGAACCCTTCAGTCTGGGGTCCCATCCCGAGAAGGGATTTTGTAACCCCAAGCTGCAGTGATGCAGAGGGCTCCCACCGACCTTCAGCCCAGACCCCAAGCCCCATCCACGCTGTGGGGCCGCATAGCACTCACCACTGGCAGTGCTCCATCTTCGCCGTCAGCGATGTCCCTGAGGTTCCTGGGGACAGACAGACAGACACGGGCAGCCCCATGCATCCCCATGCTCAGCTCTCCCCCTGCCCTTATCCCCTCATCTCTATCTACTCCCAGCACGGAGCTTTGGGGCTGATAACAGCCCCATCCCCGCCGGCTGAAATGCATCCTTCTTGCTTTAATCCTCTTTCACATTTCTTTGCTTTTTTTTTTTTTTTTCTTCTAATCCACAAAAAAATACTCAATAACTCTAATCCGGAGACAAAAAATAAATCATCAAAGAAAGTAACCAAAAGGCAAAGCTGCGCTTGGTGCTTCGCTGCTGCCCGCCAGGCACCTGGGAGAGGATTTGCCAAGTGCTGCAGGAAATCCGTTGTTCAAATCCCACTGGAAATGGAGGACTGCTCTTCCCTTTAACTGTGCTTGAAGCACCATGGGTTTCATTGTAGGTGAGCGCCTCAATGCTGCTGAAGCTGACAGGACCTCAGGCACATCAGAGAACACGCGTGCCTGAAGCGGGCCCCTTGGCTTGGGATTTTTGGCCGTACTGCTTGAGGATTTCCAATGAAGGACAGCAACCAAGAGCATTCACTTCATGAGCGCTCACTTGCACAGAAGTGCCCTCGCTTTCCACGCAGAGGTATCTTCAGCAAAAGCTTCGAGATGGTGATTACAGGAGCCATAACCATACGAGTGATAAATGCAGACTGACAGAGCCAAGGCATTCTCCATTCCACGGGCCAAAACCCCAAGGTGGATTTTCCAAGAGTAAGGCATCAGAAGGTCATCGTTCCCTGTGCCATTCCACTTACCCAACCCTTGGGCACCCTCCGAGCTAGGGCTCCATGTCTTGCCAGGATTTTCCCCCTCCCTTATTGATCTGAGCTGACCCCAGATATCCTCCTCAAATGGCCGTCGTTTCTGAGTGCCTCATTTCCTATTTTGGTGCAGGAGATGCAGAGGTGGAAGATAGCAATCTGAGAAGCGAGCTGCTCAGAAGGAAACAGCAAAGCAGGACCCAAACCCAAACACCAATGGCAGGCAGCTTCTTTGCTGGGGTGCATCGAGATGGAAGAGATTACACACACGTGCCTTGAAATACCTATTTAGCAGATAACGGCACGGCGCTGCAGCACATGTACTTTTTTGGTGTCTCGTGGGCTGTGAGCCCCCTCCTGCCCACCCCCGGACTATTAACCCCATCTGTAGCAAGGTGCCCCATTGCAATCGAGGCATTTGGAGCGCTTGGCTGGTTGAGCTGCGAATGCAAGATGTCTACGCTCAATCTAAAGGTAAGCAAACCCACGGGGATGCCCCAAATGATTTCTAACCCGTTCCAGCCGGACCTTGGCACCCGGTTTTAACACTGGAGCTCTGCACAGCACAGAGCACAGCACAGAGCCCCGTGCTGCCCAGGCACCATGCAGGAACACAGCACACTGGGTGCCCGTTGGGTGTTACCTGGGGAGTGGAGACCTCCGCACCTCTGTCCTCCCTGTGGGGCACAGGGCTGATGGATGGGATGTTCTGCAGATGTCAGGGATGCTCCAGCAGCATTTTCAGTGGGTGTCTGCCTGCAGCCGGTGCAGCAGCGCTTGCTGGCTGGGCGCCGGATGCGGTCTCGCTTTGCCCCCAGCAGTGATGGCACCGCGTTCCATGACGCTTCCACGCACTCATTTAAATATTTTGGGGGGTGTTTCTCTGCTGCTGGGTGGGTCCTGGGATGGGAAATCTGCAGCCCCCACGCAGTTCCCAGCACCCTGCTGCGCCATGCACTCCCATGGGCAGCACCAATGTTGGCCCATAGTGAGGAGGGCACGCAGAGCAGCCCTGGGTATGGAGGGGTAAATACTCCATGTGAGCCCCCCCTGAGCCCCATCACCACTGGGTGAGGGGGTTGAGGTGGGCTCCCGAGAGTGCTGGGTGATGCCATTGGGGCTCAGCCATCGGCCCCAGAGCTGCTGTTGCTGTGGGTAAATATTTCGCTGGAGTTTGGTTGCTGATCGTTCTCTGAAATAAAAATATTTATTTTTCAAGGCTGCTGTCGCGGGGTTTTACTCTTTCTGTGATATACAGACCGATTAGCAGGTGGGAGATGGATTTGATAATCAGAGGAAAAAGGCTTTTCAGAAGGTGATGCTTGGGCGCGATGTGAATCACTCATCGCTAATAGTGGAAGTGGCTGAAGTAAAGGAAATAGGAAGAAAAAAGAGAACGCAGATAACCTATTTTTAGCCTGAGAGCAGTTTTCTTCAGATGAGTAAGGTGCTGTGCACGGAGCTGAGGGGAGGTCGCTTTCCACATGCGGTGCACAGCTCGTCCCTGCTCCCTGTGGCTGTTCCAGCTCTGACCCAAGAGGGGATCTTCTCCATTACCAAACTGCCCCACGTGGAGCACTCAGCCCACGCTCCCCACGTAGCCCAAGGACATTTCAGGAGGGGTTTATTATGGGATTTCAGTGTATGAGCCATGTCTGGAGCAATGGATGTGCTGCTATCCCTCCTTGGCTGATGGCTTGGTTGATGGCTTTTGGCTGATCCCCCCCTTGCTGCAATATTTTCCTTCTAGGAAGGGTGTTTTTTTCTCTAATCCCTTTTATTAACTTCTTACTGGGACAAGGAGGGAGGCTGCATGGAGCTGTAGGGGAAGGTGTGTGAAACTGTGTCTTAAATATGAAAGGGATGACTGCATGCAAGAGCTGCTCAGTGGGAACACTGCAGCTGCAGGGACACAGGGACGTGCAGCAGATCCGCTCCTGGCCTGGGAATCCAGCCCAGCAATGGCAGAACTGCCTCCATGCATCCCAGTACAGAGCATTCCAGGTGGCTGCCGTGCTTTTACGGACCTCTCAGTGCCTGTCGCTTTGCCATTAATTAAATAAGATTAAACAAAATGGCCTAACTGCCATAAATGGAAAACTGATCAGCGCCGCGCTAAGGGCAGAAACGCTGTCAATAACGTGAACGCTGCTCACACCTCCCCTTGTGGCATCCATCGTCAGTCATTGCAGGGCTGCAAACATGGGAAACAACCACGGGGAGACAAAGCCTCAGCAAGGAGCTCTGTTTGTTCATTAGCATCCTTTATTTGCATTCTCAGAGGCTTAATGAGACGGCTGCCCGGCGCTGAAGAGAAACCACTGAGGAGGAGCCCATCAGTGGCTGTAAGACAACGCATAACTGTCCCTAACGCAAAGCAGCTTCTTCCCTAAACCAAAAAGCAAAGCAAAGGGGCAGATTCTTGAGCAGCTCATCAAGGCTAATGAGCTCTTTGCCTTTTAGAGGCAGCTCGGCACCAGCTGGGTGTCCCCTTCCTGCAGCCCTCCTGCAGGCTGCACGCACCGCAGCCCTAGCGAGAAAACCCGGGATGGGGAGGAAAAAACAGTGGGTGTTCCCACAGGGCCCCCGCTGCCCACCCCATGTGCAGCCCCGTGTGCCCCAGCCCCAGCAACCCAGCGCTCTGCCCCGACCGAGCGGTGCCCAGTGATTCATTGCCACAGCCAAAGCCCAGTGTTGACACGGAGAGGGGCGTTATCGCTGATAGCGCGGGGTGAGGGTGTACCTGTTGGTATAAGAACCACCTCGCTGCGCAGCCCTGCACCGCCGCCATGCACAGCCTTCTCCTCCTCCTCCTCCTCCTCCTCGCCGTGCTCTGCCTCGCCCCATGCAACGGCTTGAAGAGGTAAAGGGGACCGCAGGGTGCTGGGAGGCTCCTGGGGGGCTCCGCTGCTGTTTCCCGTACAGGCACTGGGAGGTAGGGATGCAGCTGGGGGCTGCATCCTGGCTGCACTGGGAGATGCTCGGGGCAGGTGCAGGGGCACTGGGACAGCAGCATCCCAGCGTCACCCCCAGCCCCGTGCTCCTGCAGTGACGCAGACCCGCGCTCTGCAGGGTGACCCTGACGCGGCACCGCTCCCTGCGGAAGTCGCTGCGGGACCGCGGGCAGCTCTCCCAGTTCTGGAAGGCCCACAGGCTCGACATGGTGCAGTACACCCAGGACTGCTCGCTCTTCGGGGAGGCCAACGAGCCCCTCATCAACTACCTGGACGTAAGTGCAGCAGAGGCAGCCCAGAGCACCCTGAAAGAGTGCTGTGTTGCTTCTCAGTGCCCAAATCCTTCCCAAATAAATCTGCTCCTGCTCGAGGAGCAAGCTGCAGCATGCTGGGGACGGCGGCTGCCTGCGCCGGGCTGCTCCTTTTGTTCCTGTGGATGATGCTGAGCACAAACAAGGCAGCGTGTTCATTGCCAGCCCTCCCCCTGCCTTCTCTGTGCTACCCACCCAGGCCCAGGGAGCCGAATTCTCTGCAGCAGCAGAGAAGACCTCTGCACAGGGGATGCATGGGCAGGGGCACAGGGGGTCCCCAGAGCCCCGCATACTGTTTGCATCCCTATGGTGAGGGGTGCAAAGGGACCCTAATATGCAACCCTGTGGGAAGAGGCTCGTGCCCACACCCACCATCCTGCCTTTGTTCTCAGCTTGCATTGCTGTTCTTTAAATATTTGGCTTCTCTATTTCCACTGCACGATGCAGCCCGGGCAGACAAACACTGCACAATGCAGCCATCCTCACACTGACCCTTATCTGCCCCTCACACAGCCCCTCTGCCATGGTGCTTTGCAGTGCTGATGGCCAACAGCAGCCTTTCTCTACCTTTCCCAGATGGAGTACTTCGGGCAGATTTCCATCGGGACCCCCCCCCAGAACTTCACGGTGATATTTGACACGGGCTCCTCCAACCTCTGGGTGCCGTCCATCTACTGCATCAGCAAAGCCTGCAGTGAGTAGGGGATCCCTGAACCAGCTGGACTGTGCAAGGTGGCCCCAGTGAGGCCACGGGGTCAGAGCAGCACCAGGATGCAGGAGGTGCAGTGTTTGCACTCTGCACGGGGTGCAGCGGGGACAGGAGCAGCGTGGGTTTGTTTGCCCAGCAGCAATCACACCACCAGGACCCGGTACCATCAGCCCATGGGAGATATCGGCCGGGTTCTTTGGGCCATTCTTATGGGAGGGCCTTTAAGCAAACAAGGAGAGATTATAGCACATAATGCAGATGGTCAGCAAGGAGCTGGGTGGCAGGAACAAGGCAGGCACAGAGACCACGGCGATGGGCTTGGTGCCCAGGGCCAGGCGGGGGACAAGCGCCGTGCTTGTTTGAGCTCCCAGCACTGCAGCACATCACGCAGCAGTGCCCTGCAAAGCACAAAGGGTTTGGGGAGCGAAGCCAGAAACCACTGCCCACAGTGATGTGCTGCAAGAATCGCTGTCTGTGTGTTGGGAATAGCACTGGTGATCATCAGGTCTCATAAAATACTGCACAAGTTCACCCTTCCCCCCAGAAAAGCTCCCCAAAGCACCCCAGCATGCCCGTTTTTCTGGCGAGCCGCTCTCTCCCCAGCTGAGCACGCCCGCTTCCAGCCATCGCGCTCCAGCACCTACCAGTCCTTGGGCCTCCCCTTCTCCATCCAATACGGGACCGGCAGCCTCACGGGGGTCATCGGCTCCGACCAACTCACCGTGAGTCATGCCCGGGTCCTCTGCTCTGGGTCATTACACGGGATGTCCCAGAGCTGTCAGTGAGCCCCGTCCATCCCGCAGGTGGAAGGCATGACCGTGCGCAGCCAGCCCTTCGCAGAGAGCGTCAGCGAGCCGGGAAAAGCCTTCCAGGATTCAGAATTCGATGGGATCCTGGGGCTGGCGTACCCCTCACTGGCCGTGGATGGGGTCATCCCTGTCTTTGACAACATGATGGCCCAAGACCTGGTGGAGCTGCCCATCTTCTCCGTCTACATGAGCGCGTAAGGACGTGGCTCCGCTGCGGGGTGTTGCTCTGGAGCAGGCGCTGCTTTTAGGGAGCAGCAGGGGCTGCTACAATGGGATGGCAAGGAAACTCTTTGGTAGCGTGCTGAGCACCACAGAGCTCAGACCACACCAGAGTGAGGCTAAAACCCTGAGCATCTGTGGGAAGCACGTGGGTATCGATCCACACGTTATTAAGATGGAAAAGGAAAATAAATGGCTCATATCCCCCCCTGCCCCCAGGAACCCGGACTCCTCCCTGGGTGGAGAGGTGCTCTTCGGGGGCTTCGATCCCTCCCACTTCCTAGGCAGCCTGCACTGGGTGCCGGTCACGCAGCAGGGCTACTGGCAGATCCAGCTGGACAAGTGAGTGGGGTTTGGCAGCACGGACGCTCGGGGTCCCTCCCAGTCATCCCCCAGTGCTCCCAATCTCTCGCCCCTTCCCGCAGTGTGCAGGTAGGGGGGACGGTGGCTTTCTGCGCCAACGGCTGCCAGGCCATCGTAGACACGGGCACATCGCTGCTCACCGGTCCCACCAAGGACATCAAGGAGCTGCAGAGATACATCGGTGCCACACCTATGGATGGCGAGGTGAGAGCGAGAGGGGGGAGCGGGGCAAAGCCCTGGGGATGGGCGTTACTGGGCGTGCTTCAAGGGACACCCGAAGGAGGGTAGCACGGTGTGGGCTGTGGCACTGAGGTATTCCCATCGCAGCAGAGATTTCTGCATTCATTGCTGCTTCCATGTGCTAGCATCAGGGGGCCACTGCCAAGGTGCTGAGTGGGGAGAGAGGAACACGCATTGCTGGGATCTGAGCCATCCCCATTTTCTTGCAGTACGTCGTGGACTGCAGCAACCTGAGCATGATGCCCATCGTCACCTTCACCATCAACGGGCTTCCCTACGAGCTCTCCGCCCAAGCCTACACCCTCATGGTACCCACAGCTCCCACCTGCTGGGTTCCCAGGACCCCACATCCCCCTTCCTTCTCCTTCTGTGCACTCTTGGGTTGGCCCCAGCATCGCGCTTCTCCCTGCAGGAGCAAAGCGATGGCATGGATATCTGCCTCAGTGGCTTCCAGGGCATGGACGTCGCCCCTCCTGCCGGACCCCTCTGGATTTTGGGTGACGTTTTCATCCGACAGTATTATTCTGTCTTTGACCGTGGAAATAACAGGGTGGGCTTCGCGCCTGCTGCCCCTTAGGGCCATGCATCCTATGGGGCGGGAGGGAATCAGAGCTGCCAGGCTGCGGCCATGGCCACGAGTGGGGCAGGAGCTGCTCAGCACCCACGGGGATGGAAAAGTTCCCCACCCGGGGACTGCAGAGCACGCAGAGGCTCACTCTGCACCGAGGAGTGCACACAAAATGCCTTGGGCAGCTCTGCAGAGCGTGCCCTGCAGATTGCCATGTTTTGAACACGGCTCAATAAATGCTTTTAGTAAAACACAACCCGGAGTGGTGCGGCTCCTAAAGCAGTGGTCCTGCAGGTCCCCAGTGCCCCAGCCCCTGTCCCCCTCCCTGTGCACCTGTGGTGCTGCCCGTGCTGGAGGGAGCTGCAGGAGGACCCGGTGCTGTGTGTTTGGTCTGGAGGGTTGGCCTTTGTGGTCGGTCACTGGGATTTCTGCACTGGTAGAAGTGGAAAGTTTGCCCAGAAAGCCCCAGCAGGCGGCTCTGAGCAGGGCAGGGGCTGGGGAGGGCAGCTGGGTGGGTGCAGAAAGCTCAGCAGCAAAATGCACAGCTTCAACAGGCTGAGCTGCTGCCAATAGACAAGGAGATCATTATGAGGGTGAAGAAACCCTACGGCTCCTTCTGTGCCGTAAAATTCCCCATGCATCAGGTGATTTCCAGCAAATTTTCCTTCAATCCCCCGAGGCGCTCACAAAGGAGCATGGTTTGTGGGTGCATGAAGGCACAAAGCCGCATGCTGCCAAATCTCTGCAGCCAGCGCCTTGGGCTGGGCAGGAGGGCAGCTGGCTGGGGGCTGCAGGGTTCACAGTTTGCTGCATCCCTCCCCAGGAGCCAGCGCAGCGCATGTGACTTGCTGATGGTGCAAGGGATGCGGGTGATGCATCGTGGCTCATGCATGATGCATCCCGAGCACATGGGGAAGTGCAAGGAAGGGTTATTTTTATCCATGGCTCTGCGCAGCTTTCCTTGTTGCCGTGGGGCTGAGCTCAGAGCAGGGCTGGGGATGGGGCACCCAGGTCCCCCTGCAGCGATCCCAGAGCAGAGCCGAATGGTCACTGCAAAGCTCAGAGCTGGAAGTAAACACTGAGGCTTTGGCTTTTTGTTTGCCACAAAATGAAATATCTGCCTTACTTTGAAACATCGATTGTGCCGCTGACCAGCATATGGTTTCTGTAACCGTTTCCTGTATTGACTTCACCTTTCGCTGTGCTTCACCCAGGTGCTGTGCAGATAAGGTGCAGGGGCAGCTGGACAAAGGTCTGCTCTCCTCCTGCAGCTCCTGACAGCTTAACACTTCGCACACCGCGGTGCTGCCGAGCGCTGCAGGACCTGCCCATCACCACAGCCATGGGGGCATGGGGGGCATCCAGCACAGCAAGGGACCACACGGTGTCCCTAAATGCTGGTGGCACAGCCTGGACCCGACCAAGAGGACCCTTCCAGTGCCATCTGCTCCCGGGATCCCAGAGCATCCTGTGTCCCCTTGGTGGGCTTCAGGGAGGGCAGACAAGGGTGGCAGCCATGGGCCCATTGCTCGAGCACACGGCTGATGCTCAGGGGATGTTGCTCCAGCAGCATCTCGGTGGGGATCTCCCTCTGTCCCTGGAGAGCAGGAGTAGCTGCACGACTCATAGAGAAGAGTTTGTTCACTGGGATGCCTTTTACTTTCCTCCCCTTCCCTCACTCCCTGGCCTCTGCTTGCAGCCATCCTGTGCCTCATCATTTCCCAGCTGCAAGCCCTTCCCCCTTGTCACAGGGCACAGACTCCCACGCATTGCCCTTGGAATTGCTGACCATGGGTGAAGCAAGCAGGACCGTAGCTGTGGCTGCAGGAGCTGCTGAGCAGCCGAGGGAGCTGCCAAGGCATCAGCCCACAGCACTGCTCCACACTGCACTGCACAAAGCTTGCCCCAGTTGCTCCGGGAGCGGTGATGAGAGCAGGAGCCTGGGAAAATCCCTTTTCATGAGCAACCAAGCAAAAGCAGAGCAGCCACCGGCCCAGGCTGGGCCCCTGATGGATCTGGGCCCTCCTGCACAAAAGCAGAAGTGGGCATCAGCTGTGGCAACACAACCACGCAGCCCATCTCCGTCAGCGTGGAGACACCGGCATCATCTGACCGGTGAGCGTCACCCATCGCCGGGCTGACGGGCACATGGGGAGGAGGGAGGACAGATGGATCTGGGGCAACGGGCACCGCAGAGTCCTCCTGCAAGGGCAAAGGTGAAGCAGCACAACCAAAAGGCTGCAAATGGAGACCAGGAGAAGGCAGGAGAGAGCTGCTCTAGGGGAGTGCCATCCACCAAAGGGAGAGCTGCCCGCGGGCCGGTGGCTCAGGTGCTTCTCCCACCTCCCCACCCCTCCCTGTGCCTGCCCTGTGGCAGAAAGGCAGAGTTTCTGGCCAAACAGGTCCCAGAATTACACCTGGGAAGGAGGAGGAGAGCTTATCCTGCTGAGCACAGCGATCTCTTGGATCCCATAAGGGGCATCTGCAAATAGAAGGGACAGCAGGATCAGGGCTCTGACAGGGAGCACGTGAGGCTGCAAGTGGGAAGCTCCCGCCTTGCTGAGCATGAGTCACCACGGGGCTGTGACCAGGGACATCTCCTGAATTCACCCTGATGCTGGAGACGGCCAGCAAGCAAAGCAAAAAAATGAGTGCAGGCAGCAGAAATGCAGCAGCCAGTGGCTGCTGTTCATGGTGAGGGAGCCTGGGGGTTCACAGCAGAGGGTGGGGAAGCGCTGAATCCCGCTGCACACCTGGCAAACACTCAGGACCTGCCCCTGCACGCCTGCATCGCAGCCTGGGTGCTGCTCCTACCCCCAAGCACAGCTCTGCAGCCGTGCCACTGGGGGTTCCTGTGATGTCTCTGCAGCACACACCTCGCGCTGAGTGCCAGCCACCAGCACGGTGCACATGGGGAGATGTCTCAGTGCTCGGGAGCCGCTGCGTGCTCTCTCGGTCTGCGGCTCTGCTTTGCCGAGCGAGGAGAGCAATGAAAGCTTCCTTGTGTGTTGCACACGTTCTGCTCCAGGAGCTGCCGCCAAATCTGGGGATAGGGCTCCTAATGCCATTGTCCCCATCTTCTGGGCTGCGCATGGGATGGCAGCGCACGTGTGAGCGCTGGCGGGGGGGGGGAGCGGGGACAGCATGGACAGGGCACGGCCAGCAGGGCTGCCAGCATCGCCGCTCCAGACCTCGCCTGCCTGCGAAAGGAGACGCAGCCGCAGAGAATCCCTTTAGATGCGGGACCGGACCGTGGCAGCCCCCCACTGCCTCCAGCCCAAACTGCGTAACTCAGCAGAGCAACCGAGCAAAGTCCGCGCTGGTTCCCGTGCAGCCGAGCGATGCTGAGAGCCAGGATCCAGCCCAGCCCGCAGCAACCACCGCCCGCCCCGCAGCTCCCGGCCCCTTCGTGCTGATGTCACGGCGCGGGGGCACGCAGCCTCCCTCCCGCGAGCAGAAGGAACGAGCGCTGGGGCCGACGCCGTTTCCTGATCCTCCTCTCGCTCTTCCCTAAAGAGCTCAGCGCTTTCGGCCCCGGCGGACGATGCCCCAGCAGGTGGGTGCGCGGTCCCCGGACCCCTCCGGAGCAACGCGTTGGGGTATACATCCAGCAGGATATAGCAGTCCCGGCCCTGGGAAGGCTGGCACGAGGACAGGGAGGGTCGGGTGAGCTTCGGCAAGGGGCTCGGCGTGCATCGTGGATGGGGTGGGTGGGAAAGTTGGGATCCGGGTGGGCGATCCGTCCTGGCGGAGGCAGCACGCTGCTCACGCCCTGTGCGTGGGGAGCAGCGCGGAGCAGGACAACGCATCGGGGAAAAATGCAGGGATTAGTGAGAGCTTCCAGCTGCTGCCCGGACCGAGCGGGGCCCGGCGCTGCCGTGCGAACAGGGCTGGGGGGGGGGGTGGCACTGCGCACTGTCCCTGCTGAGGAGGGGGTGCTGGGGTGCTCAGAGCTTGGCACTTGCATGGAACTTTGCAGAATTCCAAAGCAAAGCCCCAGCTCCTGCTTCAGGCTCTTCCTACAGACACTAAAGAGGCACAAAGGGCTCGAGTCCCCGGCATGGGCATTGCCCTCAGCAGTGATTATTAACCAGGACTGAAGCTGTCACCGGGGTCCCATCTCCCCCACAGGCTCCTGAAATGCTTGGAGCTGCCAGGCAATGCCACCCAGCCACGGTCTCCTTTAATACATGCAATTCCCCCCTCCCTGTTTGTCAGGTTTATGGGGAGGGAATTGAGCTTCAGAAGGAGACTGAGAGGCTGGGAGGTTTCTCCGGGCAGGTTTTCACGGGGATGATCTCGGCAGCATGTCCGGGCGTGCTGCAGCACTGGGGAGCAGTCCCAGGCGGTGACGTGGGCTGGGCTGGCACAGGGGGTTCTGCCCCCAGCTCTGCTCCTGGCACAGCTCAGTTTGCATTCCGTGGTGCTGGGGGGAGCCTGGGGGGGGAGGGGGGGAAGAGGGGGGGGCTGCAGGGGCCGACAGCTGCTCCTGCACCTCCAGTGCTGGAGCTCACCGAGGTTGTCCCTTCGCCAGTGCTCAGTGTGTGACACTTCTTGTCCCGCAGGGCCCATCCAAGGGCGCCAGCAAGAAGGTGGATCTGAAGATAATTATCATAGGAGCTCTGGGGTAAGGAGACACACGGATCCCCGGGGCTGCCGAGTCTCTCTGTGCTTTTAAGCAATGCAAAATGCTTCTGAACACCGCGTGCTGCCCCATCCTCGTGCTGTCCCTACGGGGAAGGTGATGGGGGAACCCCATGCGTGGCCCAGCCCGGGATCCTATGGGTGCTCAGCCCCCGTGCTGGCTGCACCCAACCCCTCAAGCCTGGCTCTGCAGCGCACAGCCCTCACCCGCGTCCCTTCCATCCCACCAGCGTGGGCAAAACCTCCCTCCTGCACCAGTACGTGCACAAGACGTTTTACGAAGATTACCGCACCACGCTGGGCGCCAGCATCCTGACCAAGGTCGTGGCGGTGGACGAAACCCCCCTGAAGCTGCAGGTGAGGCACTCTGCCACCCTGCCCCCACGGCACCTGTGTCCCCAGATGCCTGTTGGTCTGCCCGCGCCCTTCTCTGCCCTAGATCTGGGACACGGGGGGACAGGAGCGATTCCGGTCCATGGTGTCGACCTTCTACAAGGGCTCCGACGGCTGCATGCTGGCCTTTGATGTGACGGACAGGGAATCCTTCGAGTCCCTGGACAACTGGAGAGATGATTTCCTAGAGAAGGTCATCCCCAGGGATCACGACTTCCCCATGGTCGTGCTGGGGAACAAAATAGACCTCTGTGACCGGCAGGTAGGGGCTGGGGGGGAGCGTGGGGACAGCACGCTGTGCCCGTGCAGGGCTGTGACGCGGGTCCCTTCCTGCAGGTGTCCAAAGAGATTGCCTCCGCCTGGTGCAAGGAGAAAGACATCCCTTACTTCGAAGTCAGCGCCAAGAACAACATCAACGTGGCGCAAGCTTTCGAGACGCTCGCCAAGCAAGCCCTGACCACGGTGAGCGCTGCCTGCCCCGTGCGGCCATCGGGCTCCATAAAACAGATCTAAAACAAGTCGGGAAAGGAGCAAGAATCGCTCCAAGTCCCTCTGCCCGCGGGGACGGACGCGCAGCGTGCCACCACTGTCCTCTAGCGGCCGTCCTGCGGGGACATTCGCGTCCCCGTGTCGCCATGGGGCGGTGGCCCTGCTCTGAGCCGAATGCATTTTGCCTGGGTTTTGTCCTTAACCACAAACCGGGAGCGATCCTGCGCTGCTCCTTCCTTGGCTCACATTCGCGTTCTTGTGCTCAGGCCGAGGCAGCTTTGCTCATCCTTTCCCTTCTCTGTGACTGTTCTTTTTTTCTTCCAGTATAAAGGGATTTACGAGAGTTATTTGACCGACTCCATCAAGCTCACTCCTGAAGACAAGCCCACCAAGAAATGCTGCTGAGCCCGGCACCGGAGCTATGCTGTGCTCTGCACACGTGGCCAAGCGTCCCACGCGCCCTGGGGCTGTGATGCCAAATGGCCGGAGCCTGCCCAGGGATCCATGTCCCCCAGCCACACCAGGGCTCTGCCAGGACAGGGTATGGTGTAGCTGGTGATGTGCCCAGGCTGGGCTGTGCACCCGGGTCCTGCTGCTTGGATCCGCTCTCCCAAATCAGCCACCGAGTCACAGTGACCCTTGGTGACCTCTGTTCTCCATCCACGGCCACCTGGCACCCGAGCAGGGGTGTCCCTGCGGTGACAGTGACCCTACAGTAACGGTGCCAGGAAGCTGGGCAGTGCCCCTGGGGCATGGGACTTCCTCCAGAGCATCGCTGGGTGACCGCAGCCTTCGCCGTGCACAGACCCACAGCACCCACGGGTGCTCCTGGGGGAGGAGTGGGGCCGCTGGGTGGGACACAGCTCTGAGAACACTGCGTTCCCCCCCGGGCTCAGCTGCTGCACCCATCACCGCATTGTGCCTCAGTTTCCCCCGCTCACACACACCCCCTGTAAAATGTCTTCCGTTTCCCACCTTGCTGGTGAGGATGCTCTGTAATGCACTTTGTCAGGGATTACCTTTTTTTTTTTTTTCCGACGAACAATTAAATATTTCCTTTTTATTTCTACATTTGGTTGCGACGTGTTCTTGTGTTCTGACAGCACAGGGAGGGGCTGGGGCTCCAGGCTCTCTGCCTCGCTCTCATGCTCTCATCTCCTCACCAGCCCAGCAAGCTCCGAGGCTGCAAAGCACCGGAGCTTTTGGAGGAGGATGCTTTTGAGGGCTGTTTTTTTTTTGTTTTTTTTTTTTTTGTTTTTTGTTTTTCCTGTTCAAATTTTGGGGAGAAGGAGGAAAAGTCACCCAGGGCACACAGCAGCATGCCCATGGTGGAGCAGTTGTCAGCAGAGGGAGCCCGAAGGGAGCTGCACCCACTGCGCTTTGGGCATCGCTTGGCTCCAGCTGGGGCACCTTCCAGCAGCTGCACTGGGGCACAGCCCGGGGCTGGGGCAGGACAGACTGGTGGCTGCAGCCACCTCCTGCCACCTTCCCATGCCACCTTCCCTGCAGCCTCAGGAGCTGCCAGGGCACAGAGTGATGCCTCTCTGGTGTCCCCAGCGTGCACCCTGCATTGCGCCTGCCTACGGAGGTCCCCACCCCAGCACCTCCTGCATCCTCCAGACCCTGCAGTGGCCGTGCCCAGCATCGCCCTCACCTTTCCCTTTGCAACAGCACCGCTGCAGCTGTTCCCTGCCCAGCAATGCTCAGCCACGGCTGTGACACCGGTGACAGTACAACCTGTGCCCGCTGTGTGCAGCAGGCAGCAGGGTAGCGTGAAACCCGAGCGTGGGCTGGGCACGGGGCGCTGGGGGTGCAGGGGCCCCCAGCTCCGCAGTTCACCTGCCAGTCTCCAGCAAGGCATGTAGAGGTGTTCCCATCCCCCTCCTTACGCAATGTTCTTGGCCTGTTTATTCGGGCACCAAGCCGGGGAGAGGATTTGTCCCTTAATATTTGGAGGAGAGGGGCATTAACTATTTCCTCCCCAAGATCTGCACTCCCTTTACCTGTGCCCCCAACGCAGATGGATAAAGGCCCCATCCCACAGAGGCTGTGCCTCTCTGCAGTGAGATCAGAGCCCAGCATCACCCATGGGGCGCAGCACCCAGCCCTGGGCTGTGCATCACCCTGGCTGCAGCTCACCCTGCTCGCTGCCAGCACAGGGCAATGGCCAGATGTGGCTCAGATGTGGACTGGGAGATAGAGAAGCAGGGAGACGGGGGCTGTTTTGGAGGTAATGGGCTCCAGCTCGAGGGGATGGAGAACAGCAGGGTGTTCGCTGCAGCTACAGACCACACACAGCTCCCCAAGATTGGGACTGTTGTCCTTTCTGAACTAACCAGAGCCACCCGGACTCAGTCATGGGGTCATTCCCAAGCTGTCTGCTGGGTGGTCAGGGCACGCAGCTGCTTCCCACCCCTGCGTGCACAGAGCAGATCCTGCAGCATGGCCGTGGGATTGGGGTGCCTGGGACGCTCGGGGCCGTGCAGGAGGGTTGGGTGCCCAGGAAGGCTCCAGGAAGACCTGGAGACTCAGTGTTGTGGCCGGGTGCCAGGCAGGATGCTGGCAGGAGCCACCAGAGGTGCTAAGCTGGTAACACTACCCCGCAGCCGAAACGTGATAAAGGACGGGGGGAGGTTTGTAATGCGTGGGATTAACAAGGTCAGCTCTAGATTTTTTTTTCTCAGGGTGAAAATCAAAGGGAAAAATATTTGCCTTGTGTGACTCAGTGAGTTCCTGCGTGGTCAGTGGCACCAGCTCATCCCAGCGGGGTGCCTTGCCCGAGGAGACTGTGCAGAAACCAAACCAAACCGAGCTCTGCCCTCGCTCCTTTGTGACCCTGCATTGCCATACTTCATGTCAGAAGTTCCCCAGCCCCAGTGCTGGGCTCTGTGCTGAGCACCTTGCTGAGCTGCAGGCTCCCCTTCCCTGATGGAAGAGATGCACAAAATTTGGTAGAACACCCACCCGAGGGTGCTAATTCCCAAATGGAAAGCCACGGGACAGAGCCTGTCCCTGCGCAATGGTTCTATCCCAAAACAGAGCCCCATTAGCCCGGAGCTGGGCCTGACCGCGCGTAGTTTCAGCCACTTGAAGATGTTGCAATTGGTCTTAAAACAAACACGATAAACCCGCGAGGTTCAAAGTTACGGGCAACCCTTCAAGAGCTTCAGGTATGAAAAATAAGACACTGGCATCAAGCGAAGCCTCACCTCTGCCTGCTCCCCACCTGCTGCTGTGCTGTGGCCATGCTCAGCCCCCGAGCTGCTCGCCCTGCACACCCTGCATGGCACAGCACCCATGGCAGCCACCGACACCTGCTAATGAGGTGGCATGAGGAAGGAGGCAGAGCAAATCACCTCTGATTCCACCACGCACTGCCGATGTTGCTAAGTATTTGGACGTTGATTCTTTGCCTCTGCCCCCATTATTCCACCTCCAACCAGCCCTCGGCAAAGCCCACTGCAGGTGTCACTAATGGCAGTTTGTGGCACCGCCAGCAATGCACGATCAGCCCCCGTTTGCAACACGCTCCGGCAGCAGAAGGTGCCATTCCCTGTTCCTGTGCTCCGTGGTCCACCCACTTACAGCAAACACTGATGCTTCCCCTTCAAACCCACCCTGCGGGGTCCCCTCGGTGCCCTTTGCTCCGTGTCCCAGCTGTGTGTCAGCGCGGGGTTGCACGGGGCTGCGGGGCTCTGTCCAACCCTGGGGCTGTCTGTGAGGCTGCACGTAGGGAGGATTAGGGGCTGCAGGCAGCGAGGGGATGTGCTGAAATCAGCAGTGAGCCACGGCCCCGCGCGCCCTTCCCGACACAGCAAAGCGCTCCCTGAGCTGCTCTAGCACCCGTGCTCTGCTCCTGGGGCACGAGCTGGAGCAGCTCCCTTGAAGGATTTTCCACCCCTTCCGCAGATAACGTCCATTTGGCGAAGCTGTTGCAAAAATGCTGAGGGTTGTGCATGGGCTGAATGACGGCAAGGTTCCCATAAGTGGGCACTGGGGTGAAACTAAGGATGGGACAGAGACACAGGGCCCCACAGAGCACGTCAGGAGCCTCCTGCCCCAGCTCCATGCGTGCCTGTGTGTGGCTGGGTGCTGGCTTTGATGCTACAGATTGCCTCCAGGCAACATATGTATACACGCATCCAGATACACACATATGTACTCATGGATGTGTCCCTGCTGTCAGACAGGATGCTCACTGAGCCCCAACTCCTTTGCTTTTTGGACCAGTCCTGCATGAACCAACAGCTCTGCAGAGCACAGGCAGATGTGACCCACGATGATCTGCAGCCCCATGGGTGAACCCACCCACCCCGACCAAAGGGAACACACAAAGCGCTTCCTCCTGCCGCCCTGGCAGCACGCAGTGCCCTGGGGATGCCACCAGCCCACGAGCACCCTCTGCCCAGTGTGGGGCAGAGCCCCATGCTCCTGTCACAGCTGTCAGGGCAGATTTCGTGCAAGCAAAACAACACTTTGGCCTGAAATGATTTATTCAGGTTTAAGGGCACACAGAGCAACAGCCCCAGCTTGCTGCTGGCCTCCTGCTGCTGGAGCTTGGCCATGGGCTCAGCCACGTCCCATCTGCAGCCTTCATCCCAGCTCCAACAGGCTGAGCTCCCTAACCAGGGGCGACAGGACCTCCAGCACGGCCATCCTCATCCCAAACACCTGAGTACTCCTGAAGACATTGACCTCAGAACCCTTAACAAAGAGGCATTTTATTTCGACGCTTATCTCCCATCACTGCAGTTCGAGCATTTTGGCCTTAATGAGTCGCCCAAGGCCACGCAACCCGCAGCAGCAGCGTACCGACGTGATGGCTCCTGCCCTTCTGGAACCACGATCGTTCTTCAGGTGCAGCCCCCATGCCCCATCTGCAGCCTCCCCCCATCCCAACCATGTCCCAGAGCTTTGCACCACTTCGCACCGCGCTGTGCCGGAGGATGGAGGGAGAAGCTGCGCACTGCTGGGCTGCTCCCCTCCTCCCCCCGTTCATTTAAGGGGGAATTTTACAAATTGGATAACCTCCCTTTCCTGGAATCCAAAAAGCCTCACAGCTGATGGCTCTGCTAATTCAAAGAGTGGGAAGAGAGCCTCGAGGGGGTATAGGGCGCAGCGATGGGAGGCAGAGCCTGGAGCCAGCCCCGAGCCCAAATTCCTCAGCACCAGCGCCCACAGCCCTGCTGCACCTGAGCCCCCGCGCCCCCCCGGCCCCGCAATGCAAGGCATTTTCAGAGCAAGGTGTGGGTCGGGGCTGCTCCCTGCTCCCGGCGCTTCTGCTGATGCTCACGCTGGGCAGAGCTCGCCGAGCGCGTTGCGTTCCCTCGGAGGAGGCAGCTATCTTGTGCCTATTTCACAAATAAGATAACAGCCCGTGCTCAAGGTCACCCGAGGCAGAGTGGGACGGGGGCAGTCAGCAGGGTGCTGCCTCCAGCCCCATCTGTGTCCTCTGCGGTACTGCGGCTCCAACCCCAGCTCCCTGCTCTGCCCCCCAGGTCAGGGAGCACTGTGCTGCAAACCTCCCGTTGGGAGATGCACTTGTTAGGATCACGCCATGCCCCCCCAACTCTCCCAGCCCATGGTTTTCCCATGAGAAGGTCAACCAACACCATATGTCATAGGGCTGTAGGCATGCAGGGGCCATGGGCTCATTGCTCCCCACCCCTCCCTTGCCTTTAGGGGTGTCCTTCAGGGCTGAGGAAGGCAGCAAAGGCCATGAGCATACGGGATGCAGGAGATAGCCAGAAAGCTCTCTGCAGCTCTATGTTCATGCCACAAAAAGTCCTACGTGGTGCTGAGCCTCCCAGCTCCACTCTTCATTCCCTTCCTTAGCTCGGTGCTGTAAATAATGCTGCTGCCTCCCTCCAGGACGTGGTGTTCCTCATTCCTGCCCAGATAACGCTGGTGGCTGCCTTTCAGGTGAGCCCCACATCTCCATCACATGGCATTGCAGGTGTGAGGGACGGGATAGAGAGAAGGATGGGATGGGATGGGATGGGATGGGATGGGATGGGACGGGACGGGACGGGACGGGACGGGATGGGACGGGCAGAGCCCCACGTCCAG
>NC_034433.1:2445624-2478354 GCF_002078875.1 Numida meleagris | reverse complement strand
GGGTCGGTGCGGTGTGTGGGACGGGAGGGGACGGGACGGGACGGGACGGGACGGGACGGGATGGGATGGGATGGGATGGGATGGGATGGGATGGGATGGGATGGGATGCGATTGGAGTGCTGCCCAGCTCCCATCAGCAGCAGCACCCACAAACCAGCCCCTCCTTGCCAGGGGCCGCACCACCTCCCCTCTCTGACCCAGGGCCTCAGGGAAGCTTTCCCATCATTCCCAGCAGTAAATTACCACTGAATTATTACCCTCAATAAGTGCAATGTATCTGCTAATATTAATCATCTGCAAATAAATCCACGCATCGCAGTGCTTGGTATGCTGTTATCAGACCTGAAGATAAGCAGCTCAGTAGATCATGCACCCAGTGCTCCGTGCTGGGTTCGGGGAAGATCCTGAGGTGCCTTCACACCTCCCAGTGCCCTTCTGCTTTGGGGCAGACCTGCTGCTCCCAAATCCTCACCTCCATCCCATCCCATCCCTGGCTGGGCTGTCAGGACTGTATCCCATAAGGAGAGCTGGGCTGCAGCAGAGAGGGGCAGAATTGGGGTTATATTTATAGTCACTGAGACTGGAATTTGCCCAGGAGTGCACCTCCCATTACAAGAAATGCCAAAGGACCATCAGTGCCTGCACAAGGCTGATCTCTTGGGAGTGCGAGACCTTGCAGCTCCCTGATCGCACCCAGCAGGACTTTGGAGTGGCTCCGTCCGAGGGGAGCTGCACTGCTTGGATGCAGGGGTGGCTGGATGGACTCTGCATGGAGCTGCTTCTTCCCAAAGACAGAGGGCTGTGATCAGAGGGAAGGCATGGGCTCAGGGCTCTGGGTCCTATCCCATGCTCAGGTACAGGTCTCAAAGAAGCCACTTACCCCCGTGGCCCTTGGCCACTTCTCCAGACCCACACCAGGATGCTGATTTAGGAAAAAAATATGTATATTCCAGTACCCTCTAGGAAAAGTTCCCACATTATGACAGTGAAAATACCCCCTTTCAGCACTGTAGTACAGCAACGCCAGCAATGCAGCACGGACTCTGCCTCCCCTCCCTGCATGCATCACACCTGGGACCCCCTGGACCCCTGGGGCCGTGCCCTGGGCTCACACAGCAGCAGGGACCATCGGGCACAGGGGTGGCCTGGCTGTGCTCCTGCCATGTCACGCAGTTCCGTTTCAAAGGGCTCCTTGCCTATCAGTCTGCCCTTTTAAAAAGCAGTTGATACGGGTTATTAATGATATTTACAGGAGAAGTGCTTGGCAATTATTACCTCTGTCTGTCAGAAGGCAATGAATCAGCCCCCTGTGGCAGCACCTGGCCGCAGGGTGTTGTGCTGGCACGCTGCGGACGCGGCGATTGATTCCCATGCGATGAGGTTTTGTGGCAGCGAATGCTGATGCTGAGGTGTGCGTGTCCCTGAGCTTTCTGCTCTGACGGCTGCATCGCTGCCCTCGTCCTTCCTGCCATCCCACCGCCCGCATCCTCCTCTCCCTCTCTTTCCCTTTTCCCTGCAGGTTTCCCACCCGTGTGCCAGGCTCACGGCCGGAGCAGTGCGGGCAGCAGCGCTTCCCCTGCAGATGATGTACACCAGGGGGACAGAGGGAGCACAGAGATGAGCTCCTCCCGCACCCATAGGTGTCTCGTGGCAGTTCTATGGGTGATATCCATCTCATCGCTGCCACATCCCAAGAACAGAGGGGACCGCGTGGCTCCGTGCGGCGTGGGCTGGGGATGAGCCCTTTGCCCTCGCCCATTGCTTCCCATCCGATTCCGCTCCTCTCATCTCTTTGAACCTGGAAATGAGATAGAAGCCGCTCTCCCCTGCCAATCCCGCCTTCAAAGCCTGGGGTCCAGGCCCTGGCACAATGCACCCCATTGTCCCTGTTGGAGCACAAAGGCCAGGAGACGCTACCCAGCGCCCGGGCCAACAAAGCATCCTCTGCTCACCGCGTGCGGCCGGGGCGAGGGAGGGGGCCGCTGAATATGGGCTATTGTCACGGGGAGCCCCGAGCACCAGGACCTGCAGAGGGGATCAAACAGCCCAGAACGGAGCGGGAAGGGGTGGGGTGAGGGGGGACATCCAAAAAAGCCCTTGTCCCTCTTCAGATCTCTCCTTATCTCCCCAGCTATCTCCTGGGCTCAGCCTGGGTGTACTTGCTCGCAATTACCTCGGAGAAGCCAATCAGGCGCCGAGCACAGCCCTCGGTCCCCTTGACTGAGGTGATTTATAAATGACTCACGGGCTCATTTGAGCGCAGAGCTGTGCACGGCTCTCGGCAGCTCCGCTCGGTCGCTCTCCGTGCCACCTCCGCGGCTCCGCGCTGGACCCGGCCCTCCCTTCGCCCGGCGACGCGCAGGTAACCCCGCGCCAACAATCTGCTCTTTGTCTGGGTGGGCGTGGGGGATTTGCCCTCTGGTTGCACGGCCGCCGGGTGTGAATTGCAGTATTTGGAGAACTGGTACTTTTTTTTTTTTTTTTTTTTTTTTTAATATTTTTCCCCTCCCTCCTTTTTGCAAAGGGGATTTGCGGCAGCAGATTTGCCGGGGAATTAGCAACACCTACGATCCAAGAGCTTGATTTATGAAGAGAGGCTGAAAGAGCCAAATATGTGAATTAGTTATTGCTGGTATAAATCCTGGCTGCCTCCTGCTGAGACCCACAGGGGGAGGGGGTTTCCCTCCTATGGGAGCAGCAGTACTGACAAGAGACCCTCGGTTCTGTGATCCTTATTAGCAGAACTTCCCGTGCATGAGCTCTGTGAGTGGTCCCTGCACCAGGGATGTCACAGCACAGATTAGACTTTGCACGTGCAGGTGTAGCAAGAAGGTATGTGCAGATCTACAAGCTGTGCAATGGGAGAGGAGCATTCGCTGTGCACAGGAACCCAGCCTGGGTGAGGGGTCTTTGCTGCCCAGGACAGCGGGTGCACGGCTGCATGGCTGTGAGTGCATGGGCAGAATAGGAGGAATTTTTGGAGGTGGGAGTGAGGAGAGCTGCCAGGCTGAGCCCGGGTGCGGGGGCTCCAGCTCCTCCTGGTGCCATTGCATGGGGTGTGACGGCGCAGTTTGGGCAGGATCCCTCAAATACAAACCAGAGAAGAATCCTTCCCTTTGCTGTACGCTGCTGTTCATGAAGGCAGGATGCTTTCTTCTCTGCCCCAACAAAATATGTCCACGCCTCACTTGCAAGCAAGCTGAAAACTTCAGCTGGGACCTGTTCTTCCCTCCTTTGAAGTGAGGTCCTGGAAGTGACACCTGCCACCGGCCACACAGCACTTGTGCCCCAGAGCAGAGCTTTCCAGCAGAGAAATGCTCTCCCACCCTCTACCTCTGGGGGAGCACGGACCGGGTGACCCGCGGGTGTTTGTGCTGCAGAGCTCTCAGCAGGCACCCGGCTCAGCGCTCACGAGCAGCACAAGAATGCAGCAGCCTGCAGACTTTGTAATTCCTTTGGGATTTGCGTTGCCCACCTGTTCTTCAAAGGCAGAGGGTGAGGTCTGTGTCAGAGGCACGCAGAGACTCGTGAGGGAGGCCAAGCCTTCACTTCTGCTTCTAATTCCACTTTCAGACTTTTCCTCCTCACCATCCGAAGGGCTCCGTATGCAGAGGGAGCAGGCAAGGGATAGGGAGGAAGGGAACGCTGCTTCCTAGGACCAGAAGCAGATGCCATTAAGGTCAGACACTGCACTCTGCCTGCCAAGGAGCTGGCAACCAGTGCTGCCCTCAGCAAGGTGACACCTCCAGGCACTGCCACCAGCACAGAGCAGGGCAGCTGGCAGCTCCCGGAGTTCTCTCGTGGAGCCCCAGCTGGTGATACATCCTAAAAGTCAGTCTCCATCCTGACTCCCTTTCTTGTCTCCTAGCAGAGAGGGGAAGGACAGAAGGGGTTCCTGCTGCAGGGTGAGGCAGAGTGGCTGCAGGTGATGAGCTGGGGCTGTAGGCAGGAGATGCCCCGGGCCCCCAGAGCCATCACACTGAGCCTTTCCTTTGCTCCAAATCTCTTTGCTGCTGTGGCTCTCTCAGCCAGGGTGGGCTCCACGTGCTCCCAGCACAGCACAGCCCCCTGGGCACAGCACTTGGTGCAACTGCAGGAGCCACGGAGGGCAGGAGCTGAGAGCATGCGGGCTGATCAAACACATCATGGAAAGAGCTGGCCAAATCTGAGCTTGTTTACCCTGCTGCCAGCACAGAGCAGATCCCTGTGCCCACAGCGTTCGCTGCATTAACAGCGGCGTTAAAAGGAGCAGGAGTCAGGCTGCTGAATACCAGCGCTTTACTTTAAGCTCCCTTCCAGCCAAACACTTTGGCTTCACCTTCCGTAGCTGGCAGATGTCTGCAGATCTTATTATTCTGGTTACCAAGCGCAGAGCTCGTTTGGTTAGAAACTCGTGTGAAGTGGTACATCAAACATTGGCAGCGGCCCAGCGGCTGTTTCCAGAGCGCTGCACAGGAGCAGAGCGCAGCGCTGCTGCCTGCACTGGGCTGGGTGGCTCCAAACTAAAGGAGAGCCATCTGCCTGATGGAAATCACCCACCCAACACTCCAAATGTTTGATCTGAACAGAAAGAAAGCATTGGTTCCATGCCTGGCTGCTGCGTGGTGAAAGTGCAAGGAGCGCGGGGATAGGATGGCTGCTCAGGGGGACGATGGAGCTGGGGCCATCAGCAGATCCACCCTGGCCCCAGCAGTCAGGCAGGACCAGCTCGTGCCTCCCTCCTCCTCTTCACTCCCCAACATTTATTGCATTGGCTGTCATAAGGGAACATGAACTCTGCAAGGAGAGTGGGTTGAAAGAGCCAAGTCTTCGCTGAACTTTGTAGACTCTGTCATTTTGCCTTTTCCAAGGCTAAAAGCCCTCTTTGGAGGAGGATATTTTTCATCACCGGACTACGTACTTTCCTAGCATCAGCCTCTTCTGTTTCCAAAGGGGAGAGATTAAATAGAAAGTTACGAACCCACATTCAGTGCATGCTGCTGTGTGCAGCTGGCAGCTCAGCCCTTGCAATGCAATCACTGGTTCCCTGCTTCTGCCTGCTCTCCTTCCCCAAGTTATCTATCTGCACTATTAGGAAAGGCATCTATTACCAATATATTATGCCAAAAACGTAGGACTATAGATCTGACCTTACCTCTTCAAGGTGCTTTCTTCCTACAGATAAGCCCTAGGGCAACACACAGCTAAATGCAAGTTGGGTCAAGGGGAACTGAACTGCAAAAAGGTGTGCCCAGCCAAATGGCCCCACTGAAGGCACTGCACTGGTGATGAGCTCTCGGTGAGGGCCATCAGCCAGACTCAGTCTGATACCAGGAGGCTGGAGAGTGTGAAGGACATGGGAGTGGACCTGCAGGGCAGGCTGGTGTTGATAGCGGGGAAAATTATATCACATCCTTCTGAAATATCTGAGCTGACTGATGGTAGAAACCTCCTCCTCCTCCTCCTCCTCCTCTTCCTCCTGCCTGCCTGCTTGGCAAGCCCAGCTGATGTGAAAGGGAGAAGGTGTGAGATGGATGCAGGTGTGTGGTGTGAGGCTGAGGCAGAGCTTGGCCTGGGGGAGCATCCAGCATCCAACAACGCAGCCCCCCGCACTGCAGCATCACAGCATCCCATACTGCAGCCCCCAGCACTGCAGCATTCAGCACCACAGCCACCCTGTCTTCCCCATACTCCATCTCAGCAAGTGAGCATCCAAGGGATGCAGGGGAGAGGTGACAGTTTCCCTGCCTGTCCCTCAGGGATGTGAGGCCTTTGGCCGCATTGCCCCAGGGCTCCCATGGCACCTGCAGTCAGAGCTGCGTGCGGGAGCTGGAAGCAGTGGTTCAGAGCAGCTGGAGTCAAGACCTTGTCCTGGTGTCGCAACCAAACCCTTGCACCTGTGCTTGCTGTCTGTGGTCAGACCTTGCCTCCTGGGGTAGGGGAGAGCAGCATTTTACAGCCCCTTCTTGGGCAATGGAGCTGGGAGAGAGAGGTTTCTAACAAAGATCCAGGCAGGATTTGGAAGGGGCCAGACCTCTGACCTCCTCTGGCAGTCAGCAGAAGATCTGCGTGTGCACGTGTTTGTGCAAGGAGTAGGGGGATGGAAAGGGGGTAGAAAAAGGAGGAAACAGTATTTCCAGAGCACTGACTTTTTCCTCCCTAAACTATAGATGGGCATTCCCTGAATGCCATGCTCCCATCCTGGGATGAGTTTGGGCCCTTACATTGTGCACAACACAGCTCCAGACCACACTGCTCTCCCACCAAACTCTGATTCCCACTGCCCAGACTGTCCCTTCGCTGGGCTGTACCAGCACAGAAAGCAGCATTACGCCAATGGGTCCTATCAACACTCACCAGAAACCTCAATGTGACTTTTCCCAAACAAATCTATCACCAGCACGGGGACAGGAGATAAGAGCTCAGCAAGTGCATTTGCAAGATGAACACTGGGAGGAAAAGTCTGTGCTTGGCAAACACAGGGTGGTTTGAGATCAGCAGCAGCCAGGTGTGTCCTGGTGGGACTCAGCTGTGACCTGGCACAACACCCATCACCCACATCACAGTCTTGGAGTGACGTGGTCCTGCCTTCATTTGCTGCTTGCACTGTATCACATCACAGCTACGTCCCCAGTGTTTCACGAGCTCTCCAAGATGCCAGGCTCAGTGGGCTCACCCATGGGGCCCATGTTTCTCAGCATCACCACTCCAGCCAACACACAAAGAAATGGATTTCCTGAAGCCTCAGCTTGTAATGGGCACCGAGCCATGGGAGCTCTGCTCTCGGAGCTCTTCCCCATCCCCATCCTTGATCTCCATGTCCGTATTGGACCAGAGCTCTGGGAAAGCCTGGTCCCTTTGAGGCAGCAACGCGCTGCTGCTCTGCTTTCCTACCCACGTGCATTGCATTGCTTTGCTGTCCCCGTGGTCTTACCCATTAGTACTGGGACAGCTGGTTCTGCCTTTGTTCAGGGTGCAGTCACACGGCTGGTTCTCTTTAGTTCCAAAATCTCAAAGGTTTAACCTGCTGTTTGATCTAGGGCAAGGCCAGTGATAAGCCAAGTCCAGAACTTGACTCTGTCTGAGACGCTGACATCATTAGCCTGTTTGTTTAGGACGGAATTTAATCATGGGGATATTTTCCCTTCTATTCTTACCTTGTTTATTATTTTTCCTGATTGCCAGCACATTTGCTCAGCGGGAGAAATTCATTAAAGAGCTGTGGTATAATCGGCTGGTTCAGTCTGTCTGATGGCAGGCAGGCTGCTCGGCAGTGATGGAGCTGAGAAATAAAGCTGGGAGACTAAAAACTGCTGGGTTTGTCACCCTTAGAAGCCTGTTGCAGGATCTGGAGTTGGGGTAGAAAATATTCAAGAGGGAGAACAGGAAATTTAGAGCAGAGCATTGGGGCTGGGAAGTGGAGAAAGGCTGTGAGGCTGGGACAGGACTTCTGTAGATCAACATGGGAGGAGCAGTGGGGTTTCCACTGTAAGAACTGGAGAAAAGTCTTGGACATCTCTTGTTCTCTATCTGCACCCATCCTCCAGGAGGCAGAAATCGCAGTCTCTCTGGGAAGAGCATCCCTGGTAGGAAGGGATGCAGAGCTGGCAGCGGGTGCATGCCTGCAGAGGGCACTGCCTGCAGCGCCTGTGGGTGCAGGAGGACGGGCACTGCCCACTGCGGGGACCTCACTGGGCCCTCAGAGCCAGCCCGGGGCGGGGGGAGGGCTCCTGGGGTCTCCCGAGCCATGGCACTGTGGGGCAGAGCCAGGATTCCCAAGTGCAGCACTGCTGGAGCTGGTTTACAGCAAGGTGGGCTCGGTGCCACCGTGATTCCTAAGGCAGCGGTGGGGCTGATGACCTCCCTCTCTTAACCCATTAGCATCATGATTCCACTGACCTAAATTCCCCCTGAAGTTTCGGCCCTGTGCATCCCACGTTCCTTCCTGCTCTGAGCTGCTCACGCCCTCCAGCCCCGGGAGGGATCTGCACAGCGCTGGCAGCGTCGCTCCTACACAGGAACGTTTGCTCCTCCTGGATGTGCACTGACTTCAGTGGCACCTGAAAGCAGTGAGGAAGGAGGGGGAGGATCCAGATCGCTCCACGCGGCCTTAGCAACCTGTATGTTGTTTCTTGATCCACTCTCCTGCCTGAATCATCTGCATTTTCCACCCCCTCTTCTGCTCCTGTGTTGAGCAACGACCCACTTACATCACTGCCGTGCCACAGATGATTACCAATACCCCGATCCATGCCTGTCCACTTCCTCTCTCCACCCCCAGATTCCCAGGCTTGTAATGCTTCTCCCCTCTTCTCAGTCATGGTAAAACGAGGGCTGTCTGTGGTTCATCAGCTTCTTTGGTAAGACCCAGATACTGCTCAGGACTAGTCCATCAGGATGCTTTGGCATCATCATCGCTGAAACGAATTAGCAACAGTTATCTTTCCATGCAACGCTTCCAAGAATAGATCCAGGACAAGTTCGCAGCCTCTCAAGGCAAATGGGAGGTAGGAAGGCTGCTGGATGCCAATGAGGGCAGTAGGTAGTGAAACAGGGACTTCTTGAATGGGAACTGCGTTTCATCGCAGCGCCGGTATCTGCGGTGTCAGAGCTGTTCTGTCTGGTGCTGCTGTGCCAACCCTGATGGCAGGCAGGGAAACTGAGGCACGAGATGTCTCAAGGCACCTGCCCAAGGCAAAAAGGGCAGTCACTGGCAGAGCTGGGACAAACATTTGTGCTTATCTGTCAGACAGTCCAGGATGGGCTCTGTCCCTTCATGCAGCATCACTCACCAGCATCACCTCAAACTCGCTGGGGAAGGCTCGTGGGGAGAAGCAGCCCCCGGTGCCGGAGAAGCCACTCCCAGTGCCTGCCTCTGCGCATGGGGAAACTATTTAGGGTGGAGATGTTCGGGGAGGGCTCCCAGACGCTGGAGGTGTCCGGTCTGTTATACCACAGGTGGGGCCAGCTCCAGTCACATTCTTGGCTTTTCTTGTTCTTTTTTTTCTGGGAAATTTTTCAATGATCCAGAGATGAGCCACGCCAGACCCCGCTATGCCATCGAGCGCCCTGCGTACTCGGTCAGCCTCTTTGATGAAGAGTTTGAGAAGAAAAGCAGAAGTTATCCCGTTGGGGACAAGTTGAAAAACCTTTTCAGGTAACACAGAATCCTATCGCTACTCCTGGGGCAAAACTACACCAGAGCTGGTCTGGAATTGGGTTACAATTTGGACCTGGGGACGTAGTTCACATTTTAATCCTGGGAAACCTCCACGGTCTTTGATGGATGAAAAGCTTGGGATAAATGCAAGTGGTGCAGGAGCAAGTGGAGCAGGATGCTGTTCTCACTGCCTCGGCTGTTGTGCTGTAATGCACAGATTAGAATGGCTTGCACCAAGTGCTCTTGGGACTTGGGTTGCTCTTTTCCAAATTCTATTAATAATGAAAAAAAAACCTAAATGCTGATACAAGTATGAGCATGTGGACTGTTTCTTTAAGCTTTCCAGCTGGGATTTCCTTTTGTCAGCTCCTGTACTGGCTTCCATTAAAGAAAGATGAATTATGCTGCTGATTGCTGTCCTGGAAATCTCACTCTGCTCCCTGGAAGAGTGAAGGCAGTGGTACAGGGAAGGAGAGCACACATGTTGGCAGGCAGAGGTGTGAGAAGCTGCATGTGTCAGCTCAGGAACAGTGTTCTTTCTGACATACTTTGGGTTTTTTGACCAAGCACCTGCAGAAGTTCATCTTTGGCTCTGTGAACCAGCCCCATCAATCTCTGAGCTGTTTCAGCTCAGAGCTCGGCTCTCCCTTCTGTACTAGAAACAAAGACTCAAGATATCGGGCAGCCAAATCCTTCAGCGCTGTGCAGCACTGGGGACTTCCCAGGACTGGCCCCACAGTAATCCTCCAGCAATTAACTTCAAGAGCCTTGCACCTGCATGGAAGGGCTGTGCCCGAAACGCTGGGCACAGGATTTGGTATCGGGGAAATGTTGAGACATTCCTTGGAAAGTCCTTCCTTGCTTCCTTGTTCCCTTCCTTGCTCATGTCCCTGATTGCTTCCTTCCTTCTTTACTTCTCTGCCTGTTTTTTTTTTTTGTCTCCTCCAGATGTTCAGCTTCCAGGTTCAAGCTCATTCTCTTCAGCCTGTTCCCAATACTTGTGTGGCTTCCCAAGTATAAAATCAAGGAGTACATTTTGCCTGATGTTCTCGGTGGGGTCAGCGCGGGGACAATCCAGGTTCCTCAAGGTGAGAAGCAACAGCATTCCTGATCACCAAGAGGGATAGCACAGCGGATGCACAGTCTGTGGGAGTTAGCTACTTCACTGCTGGCACATGCAAACCCAAGCTCTCCCTCCCACTTGCTCATCCCTCTGTGTTCCTGTGGAGCCCTTCCCTTTCCAGCTCTGCCTGGAAAGCAGCACCCATGCTGGCCACATGGTGCTCAGCTCTGGGGCTGTCAGCATCCTCAGGACCAGGACCAGAGCATGAGCAGGGCAGGGGCTGCTCACACCAGGCTGACCTGCACCTTCCCCTTGTGTTCCCCAGGGATGGCTTTTGCGCTGCTGGCCAACCTGCCACCCGTCAATGGGCTCTACTCCTCCTTCTTCCCCCTGATAACGTACCTCTTCCTTGGTGGTATCCACCAGATGGTCCCAGGTGAGTCTGCAGAGCAAGTCTCTGCACAGGGCAGCTAAATATCGACTGGCTGGGAATACTCAGTGTGTCCTGGAGTAGCAGCATTTGGGCAGGCATGGCTTACGGTGTCCTTGATCCCATGATGGGCTCAGGACAGCCTAACCTGTCTGAGTGCTTTCCAGGACAGGACGCTCTCCAGAGCAAACTACTGACATCACTGTGTTGTGCCAAAGGTACTTTTGCAGTCATCAGCATTATTGTTGGCAACGTCTGCCATGAGCTGGCTCCAGAGTCAGACTTCCAGTACTTTAACCACACTACCAACGAGACCAGCGTGAATACCACAGCCATGGAAGCAGCCAGACTGGAGATTTCTGCCACGTTAGCCTGCCTGACTGCCATCATACAAGTAAGGACACTGCACCACCTCTGCTGTGTGCCCTGTCCAAAGCTGACCCCCGGGGATTCATCCTCCCTGGAGCAGAGGCAGGGGCTGGCAGCAGATGCTGGAAGTGGCCCCACTGGGGCTGGCCCATTTCTAATAACGCCTTGTCTGTCCTGCCCTAGCTGTGCCTGGGATTCGTGCAGTTTGGCTTTGTTGCTATCTACCTGTCAGAGTCTTTCATCAGGGGCTTCATGACAGCAGCAGGGCTGCAGATCCTCATCTCCGTGCTCAAGTACGTCTTCGGCTTGACAGTCCAGTCTTACACCGGGCCCTTAGCTATCGTCTATGTAAGTGGGTGCTTGGACAGGGGACTTCCCTGTACCTCCTCCCCACCACACCACAGGCACCACAGTCACTGTGCTGGGGAAACTGGGACTAGGAGAAGGGGAGAGGCTGGAGGGAGGGGGAACGCAGCTGGCTGCACACCTGCACTGCTGCCCATTGCATCTCAGGGTGTTTGCAAGTGATTACCATAATGAGTACCGTCCACTGTGTCTGGAGTCTCTGGTTCCCATGACACTTTCTCCTCTTCTCTCCCCTTTAGACATTCATTGATATTTGCAAAGGTCTGCCCAAAACCAACGTGGCCTCCCTGGTCTACTCCTTGATCAGCGCTGTGCTCCTGATCATCGTCAAGGAGCTCAACCTGAAGTACATGAAAAAGATCCGGATGCCCATTCCCATGGAGATCATCATCGTAAGTGACATATGAGCTGTCCCTCAGACCTCCCGGAGACAGAACTTCCCCTCCCATTGCAGCCCTGGGACACCCAGTTCTGCTCAGAGGGGGACTTTGGAGAAATATAGCATGTCCATGCTCAGTGCAGTATGCTAGGGTCCGAAACTGGGCCATCCTCATGGAGGATATCACTGAAACCCAGCTCATCCCTCTTAGACTGCACCTGCATCCTGGTGATGCCAAATACGAGAAACAAAACTTCTGCATGGGATTTTCTCTCCCATTCCAGTCTGAATTTGGTGCTAATTTCCTACCATCAGCCCCAGGAGTACCACTTAATGCTTCTGAGAGAGCTCATGTTCCTTCTGCTCACTGCTCTTTTGCTCCCTGCACTTACAGGTAATAGTTGCCACTGCAATCTCTGGCAGCTTTAACATGCCCGAAAAGTACAACATGCCAGTGGTTGGGAAGATCAGCATGGGGTAAGCGTGTATGCACATCTGAATCACCATCCAAATAATTTCCCTTCCTCCTCCTCGTTCTGCAGCCTGGAAAACCCCTCCCTGCTCGACAACAAATCTCCTTTCAGGGCTGCCAGGCAGCTCTGCTGTGCCCTGTTCCACCATGCCACCATCCCCTACCCCTGTCCACAGCTTAGACACATTTAGACACCATTCCCAAACGCACATCCCTGCCTCCAGTGCTGGCGTTCCAACTGCCTCTTGCCTCTGTTCTGAATGCAGGTTCCCAGAGCCCACCCTGCCCCTGGTGAACAAGTGGAAGGACATGATCGGCACAGCCTTCTCGCTCGCCATCGTGAGCTACGTGATCAACCTGGCCATGGGGAGGACGCTGGCAGCCAAGCATGGCTACGATGTGGACCCCAACCAGGTAACGCTTGCTCTGGAGGGATGCAGGAATGTTCCTCTGGCTCTCAGGCGTGAAAGGAAGAGCTTGCTGCATGAATGGGAAGCTTGTAAATGCACGTGGCTGCTCAAAATGTACGTGCTTCTCCCACACACGTGGCAGCATGCCAGGCAGGGGCCGAAAGGACATGGCAGATCCATTTCCTACAGGTGGGAGAGGCACTGCCACAGGGGGGAAAAGACTTAGCTTCAGCTCACTGCTTTGCTTTGCCTCCAGAGCTGAGGCTTCAGCCCCAAGTTCTGACCCAGATGGTGTTTTTGCGGGTGTTTGAAGCACAGCGAAGCACATGTGTTTCTTACCAAGCAGAGAAGGGCCTGGATTCCTGGTGTGTCACCTAGATACTGTGAGAGGCAGGACATTAAATAATCCACTCCTGTCATCACTGGCACAGTGGTAGCTTTCAATGAGAGCCATGCATACCACATGAAGCCCTGCCCATAGTGTGTCAACAGTTGACAACGTGTTTGTATGGCACGGTTCTTCCAGGCTTTCCTGCCATAGTGGCTGGAGCCCATCTCACCTCTTGTTGGAAGGAAAGGGTGTGGGACACACTGCAGAGAGTAGGTGCCCTCCCTGGGATGGGCTGGGGAGCTGAGGCAGAGTTCCTCTTCTCAAACACCTCTACAGGGCAGCAGTGGAGCTGCTCACTCCGATGACTGTGTTCCCCATTCTCCCCAGGAAATGCTGGCCCTGGGCTGCAGTAACTTCTTTGGATCCTTCTTCAAAATCCACGTCATCTGCTGCGCTCTCTCCGTCACTCTTGCTGTGGACGGGGCAGGAGGGAAATCACAAGTTAGTATTCCCCCATCCTCAATGCAAATCCCTGCAGGGGTGCATGCTGGCAGTTTGACATCACTGCTGCAGGCATGGAAAAGCTCTGTCTAGGAGTGCTTCACATTGCTATTGAATACAAAATATACTCCCCCAGACCCATTTTTCCCTGTACAGTTCACTGGACCTGTCTCAGACATAGGGCTGTCAATGTGTGCTCCCAGTCTGGCTGCTCAGACTGAGCGGAGCAGAGCAGAGCTGCCACGTGAGGGAAGCTTGGGGCTGTCTTGCAGAACTGTGGAGTTCTGGCCTGCTCCTTGGAGGCAAATGGCTGCTCACACGGTCCTGCAGCACCCAGCTCCAGTGTTGGTTGAAGCAGCAGGAGAGCAAGGACCAGGAGGGGGTTCAGGAAGATTCTGATGTTTAATGAAATGGTTTTTCTCCCTTTTGCAGGTGGCAAGCTTCTTTGTGGCACTGGTGGTTATGGTGACCATGCTTTCTCTGGGAATCTATCTTGAACCTCTTCCAAAGGTAACGTGAACAGATGTGCAAAAAGTGCAGCAGCAGCATCTCAAGCTCTCCATGCTGGAGAACACTCAGCTTTGCTTCAGAGAACTCATCAAGCCTTGCTTGATGCAAACCACTGCACAGCATGATTCGCTGTGGGCTGGGGTCCTGTCTGCAGGAAACAGTGCTCTTTTAAACCATTGTGCTCCAAACGTGATCTCTGTAATCTTCATCACCTCCGCTGAGCTGGTGGGATGGGAAAGCATCTGCCTTGAAATGAGGCACATCCTCAGCTCCACGCACCTGGTGACACCATGCCCTCTCCTCCACAGTCTGTCCTGGGAGCCCTCATCGCCGTCAACCTGAAGAACTCCCTCAAGCAGCTGGCTGATCCCTTCTACCTGTGGAAGAAGAGCAAGCTGGACTGCGTGAGTGCCTGGGGATGGGCGGGGGGACCCCTGGATCCCTCCTGGGGAAGGTGGGCTTCACTCCACTGCTGCGCTCCATCCCCTTGTGAGTGGTCCGGAGCCATGGCCTGGCCACAGATCATGGAGGCTGAACTATTACCTGCTCTGTTTAAATGCCAATCATCAGCAGGAGCCTGTTTGCCCAGAACTAGCCAAACCGGCCCTGCTCAATATCTAGGAGTCATGACTTAAAAACTCACACAATAGCCCTCCAGGGTGAGGAGAGCCCTTCGCAGCGATAAGGACTCCAGGCACTGGTTGATGTATAAACCCAAGGGGGGGGCGCGTGGGGGAGTGAGAACGGAATTTGGAAATGTCTGACATAAAAAGACAGTGTTTGAACAGGGCTCCCAGGGCTGAGTGGTGTGTGTGGACACCGAGCCAATATCCTGTCAGGCCCCGGCGCGCTGCCTTATCGCAGACATCGCGAGTCCAAAGGGGCTGACCTGAGTCATCAGCAGCTTTCCCAAAACGCTGTTCAAACAGAGGAGATGGGTGAGCAGTCCCAGCTGAGCTCTGTGATGTGAGGTGAAGGCGCAGGCCCGCTGTCCAGCGCTGAGCTGCAGGAACAGAGCTCCCAGCAGCCACAGGCTGCCTTCAGTGCAAGGAGAGTGAGGACAAGCAAATGCCATTGGGGTGAACTACGCTCCGCTGACCTTAATCTCCCTGGAATTTGAACTAGATTCAGTGTCCTTCCTGTCCCAAACTGGGGAATACCGCTTCTGGGTGTTGTCAGCCCATTGGTGTCCAGTACCTCAGGTCCGGTCGTGTTTTGGTGCTAACTGCAGGGATTCCTCCATAGGCACAGTCCTGTGCCCAGTCCAGATGGAGAGAATTCACATGTATAGGCATCATTCTCAATCTGTTATTAAGATGCTGAAATTATCAAAATTACCCTGATTTGACCAAGATCAAAGTTAACTCTTCATAGTCTTGAGGATGAGTTTATAATCCCCAGGTAATAATTCTCACAAGGCACATTTATACAGGATGAATTTCATGTGGAGGGAGATACTCACGTGCTAATATATAAAAATGACAAACGACAGGGCTCTGAGCTGAGAGGTGGAGCAGGTTTTGCTTTGCCCTCTCACACTTTGTCATCAGAGCCACTCTGTGCTCAGGTCGTTCGCAGCAGGCGCTCAGGAGGTTTGCAGAGAGATGCTCATTCCTTCCAAAGGCTCTGATTGACAGCAGGAGCTTTCCTGGGGGTGGGAGTGCTACTGAGCAGCAGATGGTCTGATCTGCAGGAGCCTTTTCTTGAGACTTCTTGAGCTGAATGAGTGACGGGGGGTTATGCAGCTATGAAGAATTACACTGGTTGCTTTACAGCTGAAAAACTGGGGCTTCTGGCAAGCTTCCCAGCAGCGATGCTTCGCACGAAAACATGCAATAAGCGGTGTAATTAGAATAGCTGCAGCATTCTTTTGATCCTCAGCTGTGCAGTTCTTTGGGTCCCGAATATCAGCACGAGCCCTTTTCCATCCCTCGCTGTGCTCCAGCCCAGGGCACAGCGGAAGGACCATGCCATGCCCTTCTCTTTCTGCAGCTGGTCTGGCTGGTGAGCTTCCTGGCCGCCTTCTTCCTGAGCCTGCCCTACGGAGTCGCGGTGGGTGTGGGATTTTCCGTGCTGGTTGTGGTTTTCCATACCCAGTTGTAAGTACCACCACAGCTCCAAAAACCCAAAGAGAAGGAAACGTCTCCCAGCAGCAGAATAATAAGCAATAGGTTATTTTCATAAGCAACCTCTGGCCCGTGTTTCGAAGGAACGTGCAGCCTGAGCCTGGGGGAGTGCAGGTGTCCTCCCCGGCCCCTGGAATGTGCAAACAGGAATGGCAGGCGCTAATTTACTGCCTGCATTCCCACTCCTGTGCACGGTTAGCGATGTGCACATCCCAAGGCAGGGGGACATCAGAAGGTATTTACCTCAGCCAGAAAAGCTACCTGCATAGTTCCCAGCAGAAAGCGCTGCTCATAGAAAGAAAGAGCCCCACGTATGCGCAGAGACGCGCTATTTTTAATCCACAAAGCCCTTCATTAACACCTCCCAGACTGGGAGCTCAGGTAAAGCCAGTCGGCCCCTGGGGTGGGAAGCCCTGCCAGGAGCAGGCTTGCAGCCAGGCGTGGGATCCAACTGAAGCGCTGCCCAGCTGCTCTGCAGCCTTGTGCTGAGTCTTCCCCTGGTGAGCAAGGCAGTCCCATGGGCTGGCTGTGTTCTGCCAGCATCCAAGCAGGTTCTGCAGGGCTGAAATGTGAGCATTTTCCTAAAGAGATGTTTCAAATCCCAGTGATGGGTACAAAGAGAAGCAGTTCTCTTCTTCCGTAAGATTTGCTCTAATTCTGGTTGGATTTTTCTCCCAGCCGGAACGGTTCTGCACTCGGCCAAATAACATCCATGGACATCTACAAGAACCCTAAAGCCTACAACAAGGTAAGCAGAAGTTAAAATATCCTCAGATAAATTGTTCTTTGCCTTGGGTACCCAAATTGACCAGGAAGCCCAAGCCCATATTTCTGTCCCAGTGAGGCTGTTTGCTGCTTGTTTCAGGGCTGCTCTTCACCTTGGCTTTCCCAATTATACGCTGCCCAAAGCCCTGACCACCCTGCACCCCACACAGGCCCCACCCAACCTGGATTGAGCTCTCCTCTCTGTTGCAGGTACATGAACTCAACGGGATTAAAATCGTGACCTACTGCTCACCACTGTATTTTGCCAACTCAGAGATATTCCGCGAGAAGATTATAGCCAAGGTGAGCAATGCCCTGAGAAATTCCTGCTTGCAGCCAATCCCAAATAGCCCTCGCTCCCTCCTGCCTTGCCAGGCTGAGATAATTAATCCTAGGATCATCATGAAAGGTGCCCATATCCATCCTCTGCTCTTCTGCTCTCTTTGCTCTGATCTGCTTTTAGATCTCGCTTTGGAGGTTATATTTGAATCTTGGCAAGTCTCCAGACCCTGCTCTGCCAAAGCAGTCACTCTGCTGCACATGTCCCTCCCTGCACATGCCCACCCTGCAGCACTGGAGATGGTGCTGTCCAGCTGCCACCACTGTCACCTCGCTGCACAGCAGCTGCTGTTCTCCTGTGCCACATGCCGCAGGCCAGGAAAGCATAGGGGGATCCCTGACCCTGGGTCTGAAGAGACATTTTCAGAGAAACTCTCTATTTTTTCTCTGCAGACTGGAGTGGATCCTGGTAAAGTGTACTTAGCCAGGAAGAAATACGTGAAATGGCAGGAGAAGGGGACAGCGCAGCCACCAACAAAGCCACCAAAATTCTTACTGAGGCAGAACAAGGTAACTCGGCTTGGGTGCCTGTGTGGCCGAACAAAGCTCCCCAAATCACCACCAGCGAGCTCCTCTCAATGTAGGATTTTCTGCACTGATTTTCTTGGTCCACGAAGAGCAGCAGTCCTGCCTGACCGCTTACCTCTGCTTTCCCATAGACCTTGTCTTTGCAAGAGCTCCAGAAAGACTTTGAAAGCACCTCTCCAACAGACACCAACAACAACCAGACGACTGCTAACGGCGCCAGCATCTCTTACGTCACGTTCCGCCCTCCTGCCAATGGCGCCGGGCAGGTGCACACCTCCAGCGAGCTGGGCAGCACCACCACCCTGCAAGGAAGCACCTTCAGCGTCATGCCAACTGCAGATGTTGACCCCATGGCCACGGCACCGCCCTATGTCAGCTTCCACACCATCATCCTGGACATGAGTGGGGTGTGCTTTGTTGACCTCATGGGCACAAAAGCACTGGGCAAGGTGAGTCCTCTGCTACGAACACGGCCAAGCTCCTTACCACCCAGGTACCTTCCACTCCCTTGTGCAGTTTAGATAAAGATGTTTACCCTCCTCAATAGGAGGTTTGTGTGAGTTTCTCCTTCAGCATTCCCAGGACACGTGTAAAGCCTTGGATAAAAGACTTCATGCATAAACACAAAGCCAGAGCAGCAGTGTTATTAATCCTTTCTCTCCCCTCTCATCCCTTCTAGCTGTGCTCCAGCTATCAGAAGATTGGGATTAAAGTGTTCTTGGCAAACGTGCATGGTAAGAATCCATGAAGAGCACATTTCCATGTGCGTTTCCTCCATTTTTAGACCTTTTTTGTTTTCTTTATGCAAACTGTGCTAGCTGTCATCCCTTTATAGGACCAACTCAGAATAGATGAAAGAATAGAACAGATGAAAGAACGGAAGAAATGAAGGAGAAACACTGTTCTCTGTCTGTGTAATAGGTTCTTTCATTTGAGAAGTGGTATTATTGGAAAATCTCTGCATTTAGCGCATAGGAAGATAGACTGGCAATAGAATAATTCAGCAAACTATGCGTTCTGGTCTTGCTCTGGCTCAGAGAACCACCATCAGCCACGTTCGTTTTCAAGGCTTCTTTCTTTGCTCTCGTCCTGGTTCATGCACCTTTCTTTTCCCCAGCCCAGGTGTACAACGACATTAGCACAGGTGGAGTTTTTGAAGAAGGAGGCCTGGACCGAAAACACATCTTCCTGACGATCCATGATGCTGTCCTGTTTGCACTGGCAAATATCAAAGAAGTCGTCCACCCGCCCATCTTAGAAGAGGTACATTTGCTCCCCATTTGCTTTCTCTCCACCTCACAGTACTACACTGTTAAGTCCATACGCTGTGCCAGCACAAAGGAAGAATAAAATCTCACTAATGCACACAATAAACTTTCTTGTTTATCTTAAGTGGTAACGGTCTAAATCCAACAAAATATTTCATATCCAAATTTTCATGTACGAGCCAAGCGCTTGCTGATTGAATTGCATTAAACGGGAAGTCTGAAGTGTAAATGTTTTCTACAAAGTCCGAGCTGGGAGATGAATGTTGTCCCAGCTGGTAGAGGCCAAAGGAGCTGTGTGCCAGGTCTGTGCTCTCTGTCTGGCATTGGCTGGAGCATGCAACTGCATTCAAGGGCAGAATACGGCCATTGCAAAATGCACCTGCCCTTGAACATCCATGAATGCTTCCCTTGGTGGGAAGAGAAAAGGTCAAAGCAGGAACATGGCACATGCTGACAGCAGAGGGTCAGATAGGTTATTTCCCCAAACATGGGTTGGTTTATTGCATAGAACCAGGGCAGTGTTACTCAGTTAAGAGTCAGTTTATGTACTCCTTATCTCCGCAGAGATATGTAAGTGCTAGCTCAGTCAGATGATAAAGAGCTGCAACAAGATTCCACCTGTGCCCTTTCTGCTTGGGCATTTCCCTTTGAGCATACGTGATGGTTTTAAGCGTGAGCTACTCATTTCTTCCATTATGTTTGTCCCTGAACTCTGTTAATTCGTGAATTTGATTCTTTCCTTCCCAGAGGCCGAATCAGACAGAGCTCTCCATCTACGATGAGTCTGTGGATGAAAGCAGCTCAGAGTTCACGAACTTGGAGGAGGTTAGTGCTACTGCCAGGGGTCACTTCTTCAGCTGCGGGCATGAGGGAGTTCAGAAGAGGTGGCTGGGCTTGATGAGGTGGGACATTCGCCCTCTAATCAGGAGGCAGGTCCCCAGGAGGAGGTACCACCTGATGCTGACCCCCACACACCAGTTTCCCTTGAGGAGAAGGCCAGGGAAGGGCTGGGGCTTCTGCTGACATTTCTCTGTGCGACTGAAGCACTTGCTGGGTTTGTGCTCTGCCATGGCACCAGCCCTAACCCAGCACGCCTTGTGTGCCCTCTAGGAGATGTTCGGAAGCATGTTCCATTCAGAGACCCAGACAGCGCTGTGAGCCTCATGCTGACAAACCCTCCTGAACAGCCTCCTCTCTCCCATCCCAGCATGAAGAGCTGCACTCCTACCTGGGAATACAAAGAGTTTGCAAAGCAAGAGGCCATCACACCTCTTGAACTGGTAAATTTCTCCTCCCTCTCTGCTTCTGGTGTTCAGAGAGCAGACAACAGAACACTACCGAAGCTGGAACTCAGGAAATGCCATCCCATTAATCACAGAAGAGAAGCAAGCTCACCCGATGGCAGGTGCCCCAGCACATGGGATGATCAGTCGGTTTTGCCACGTGCTCACCTTTGTCTCACACAGTCGCACTCTTCTGCCCACAGTGGCATTACACCACTTGGGCATCCCCCTTCTTTCTTTTCCTTCCTCCTTGTTTTGCGACGAAATGAAACTAAGCAAATACTACGAGCCTCTCACGGCTTTGAGTCACGAGCAAAAACAACTCCTGCTAGGTGCAGCCTGTAAGGTAATGTTGTTTTAAAATGTGCACTGACCGTCGGGTTGCCTGCACCACGGGTGCCAACCCTTGCGTTCCCCCACATTTCTGCAGCTTCTCCGTGCCCCTGCACTGCTCTCTATCCAACCCAGAAACCATGGCCTCCAATCAGTGCTGTATTTCTCACGCCCTGAAGACCTTGGTGCATTATCTCAGCAGGGCTATTTTCTGGATTGCGTTTTTTCTTGTTAATAAGGACTAGTTTGTAATCGGAAGTATGAATTCCTTGTTACCGTGTGCTATGTGTGCACGCTGGCCTGCCTGCCCAGTAAGTCAGCTGTGTGTTCAGAAGACCCAGGCTCCAGTTAAAATCCCTCCTCACTTTTTTAGGCATCTTCCTTCTGACTGAGCAGAGCTTCGGAGAAGGTTTTAAGACTGTGCATGTTATGAAAGCATTAATTGCATGGGTGTTCTGCCTCTCTTTCCATCTTGTTGACTGCAATGCCTAAATGATTCAGTCTGGCACATGGATTAGCATTCTGGGGATATATATATATATATATAGACACATATATGTATATATTTTTTCCCCATTTTGACCACAAAAAGCAAATGCAGGGACAGGGAAGAATCCCCTTCTGCACACTTCTCATGAAGTCCTAGATCCAGGGCAGCAAGATTAAAATGTCAGTCCATTTTGTATCTGCAACCAGTAGCACCTGTGCTACGGAGGGCTTCTGGTGACAAGCTCTCAAATGGTCACTCGGGCAGCAAGGGAAAATTCTTTTTTATACGTGATATTTCTGTAACAATTCTCTACTGCATATTTGATGATTTTCATTAAAATTCATCTCAGATTGATAATACCAGGACCATCTACCTCTCAGGCAAACAAGCCTGACACTCTAACCCAGAGACAGACAGATGAGATCTTAATCATTTCTAGAAATCTGACATTCTTTTATATTTGAGTGATGCTAATAACAAGTGCTATTTTAGTTTCCCTTTCTGACGTCTTCCCTTCTTACCCAGTGCTGATATTGTGACAGTAATGACAAGATAACAATCTAAAGCCTGAAAAAAAAACTAAGCAGAAGCCAAGAGTTAAAGGGACCCTTCTTCAGTGCATTTCAACCTCAAATATGGCTTTGATGAAAATAAGGCCATAGAAAACTTAGTATGTCTTCAGTTGCAATGAATACAGCTTTTTCTGTTTGATTTTCAAACCCTCCTACAACGTATTTCCAGCACTGGGATAAAATACAAGAGTCAACGAGAAAAACTGAACAGTAATGGAAGCAAAACTGAAAGGTCTGTTATGTTTCTATGAACGAAAAAAATAAAAAGTGGCCTTAATAATCAAAGCAAATTATATTTTTAAAGGTTATTTTGATTTTATTGCTTCAAGACTTTAAAAAGATTAACAAGCTTTAATGCACAATTTCAAAGTACGTATTGAGTTGATTCGTTAACACATTGCTGGAAGGCTTTCTGGGGAGAGATTGCCTACAGCTCCCAGATGTCCCATTTTTAAGGAAAATAGAGCTTCATGAACCATCATAGCTAGACAACCGTTACAGGTAATCACATCACAACCTGCCACCTTGGTTTTATGTAACACCTCATTAACTAAGTCACCATTTCTCTACCTCAGTTTCTGATTATGCGATGCAGGAGAGTAATAAAACCAAAGAAAGTTAGTTTCCCAAAAGAAAAACCCGCCTACAAATAGTTATTACTAATTTTAATCTGACACAGCAGTGATTTTTCCAGAACTGTGTTTTGTTGTACAAGCTGAAAACAAGAGCTGAATTATCTTATCTTTGAGGGTGATTACTCATGCTCTTTTGCTACTGCCTGAGTGTTCCTTTTATTCGCTCATTTGAAAAAAAAAAAAAAAAAAGGAAAAAGAAATTGGTGCAATGGAACATGAAGTTATTTTACAGTAAGCAGTCAATACTTCTGTATCTCTGAGGTTGTTTTGCTTTAAACAAGGAAAATTGCAGTTTCCAGTTCTTCATTCAGGGTTAGTTGCAGGAGACTGATTCCTCAGGATCTGCCAGACCTATTGCAGGAAACCTCAAAGCAACAGACTGTGCATGAAGAGTAGGTTGTGTTACTTGAAGTTCCTATGGCATAATGGATGGGATCTCAAGGGAGGCACCTTGCCATAGCAGCACTGGCAGACAAGGATGACAGCCCAGGAAAAACGATACCTCCTTTTGGTAGCCACAGGACAATCCTGCTGCTGATGTGGACAGATGGCACCACTGGAAGCTCAACAATGTGTTCATTTCTATGGCATGGACAGGAGAGTGAGGGAAACTCAAATTTATGCTGGGGTAGAAAATGTTTATTTCCAGTGTCCATTTATTGCTCTTAAAGTGACGTTGTGTAATGGCTCTGAAGCCTCCCCTGATAAACGCATGATGTATAACCAGCTCAGAATGTTTGTAATTTATTTAATTTAATATTGGTTTTGTTCTTTTTTGTTCTTTTTTGTTCTTTTTTTTTCTCTTTTTTTTTCTTTTTTTTTTCTTTTTTGATAATAAAGAATGTGTGAACAATCTTCTTGCTTCTGCTGCTGATTTGAGGCTTTCTGTGGTGGCTCCCAGCTGGCATTTAACACCTCGGAAACGCTGATGCCATGAAAATTGAGGTAAACCTTCAGCACAACACTGCTGAAAAGGAGAAGCGCGTTTTCCATCACGCTCCATGGCAAAACCAGACACAAGGTACGTGTCCACAATGCTGGAAAGAGCGAGGGGGAACATCGGGAAACACCTTCTGAAAGGAATAATGTTGTGAACCCAAGGAGACGTGACTGGGGCGGGTTGTGGAGCTGCTGGAACCTGAGGGCCTGAAACCCCCTCAGGATGAGGCCTGCTGCTGCCAGCCGCCTCCTCCTGCCCCAGCGTGGATTACACCCCCACAAAGGCACCCGTTTTTCTCCATATCACTCTGTCACGTTGGGAGCAGCCCCGTGGCACAGCCCAGGCCTGCATATATGTCAGATTTCACTGAGAGAACGGAGAAGGAAGACGCTCCTCTCCGCCCTCCCTCTGCCGTCATGCCAACACCACAACTACAACTCCCAAGATGCCTCGCGGAGAGGGCGGGACCGCGGCGCCCATTGGCTGGCCCCTGGAGCAGCTGCTTGGCGATTGGCCCGCGGCCACGTCTGCCCGCCCCCTAGCGAGAGCGGGCGGCGGCGGCCCAAGTCCGCCGGCCATGGCGGGTGGGCGCGGGCGGTGGCGGGTGGTGCTGTGCGGGGTGGGCTTGGGGTTGTGCGCTGTGGTGCTGGCGCTGGTGGCCGCCGTGCTGCTCCGCGCCTACGTGCTGCGCTCCCCGGCCATCCCGCGGCTGTGGGCGCGGCGCGGGGGCACCGCCGCTTTCAGTGCCGACGAGAGGCTGGAGCTCAAGGAGGCGCTGCGAGGTGAGGGGTCCTCCCGCCCGCGCTCCCCGCAGCCCCGGGCTGTTCCACAGGGCTCGGTGCTGGAGGGCAGCCTGGTCCGGTCCCGTCTGTGTGACACAGCGGGCTGGGATTGAGCGAGGGAAGCCTTGCCTGTTTATAAGGCCTAGTGGGTTGCTCTGACTATATTGCCGTTGCAACCTGACTGACTCTAGGGAATGAAACTTGCGTTCCCAACTAGGAACCTGCCAGTGTGGCTGAGGAATCGGTTCCCATTAGCAAAATACCGGGTAGTACCATCCCTAGTGACACCCGTCATTCATCCCTCTCGGATGAAAAACCCAAGTGTTCCTCAGTTTTGTGAAGAAAAGTCCCTATGTGAACTATCTTGGCTGAAATGGAAGGGACGTGCCGGTGTGCAGCGCACACAGCTCAGCTGAAAGGCGTCCGTCCTTCCCCTGCACTGTGAAATAATCTTTAAAGCCTCAAAAACACCTAGAAATGTAAACACTGATTTTGCCTTTTGAAGTGCAAGTCCACTGTGGTTTGACTGATTTCAGTGCCAGCTGATTCCTGTTTTGTATTTGACCAAAGGTGCTGTTAAAATCCCAACAGTTTCCGTGTCTCCAGAGGACTTAAATGCCACCGCCATGGCAGAATTTGGGGATTACATTCAGAAAGGTACTCAACTTCCATCCTCACCAATCCCTGCTGCTCGATTTTATTGTAGTAAACAAATCAGAGGGAATACGTATGGCTCGTGAGTACAGTGGAGTCAATTTTTAGTTTGTTTTTCCTCAGGAAAGGCACGCTAATGGCCAAAGCTAGGACAGAAAGAGTTCAGATGCCTTTTTCAGTGTTTTCTGGTTCTTTAGACAGCTAAATGACTTTGCTATTAAAAAATAAATTAGAAAGAAAGAGTACCCCTGTTTCGGCCCATTTGGCCATCCCACTGTTGCTCTAAAGCTGTAGTGCTGATGGATGACAGTTCCAGTTTTTGCTTAGGAAATTCCTAAATGTGAGCTCAGTTGGCTTGGTGGAAGTGTGAGAGTGAAGCTGCGTGTCTGCTTCCTGAAGCAAGTTTCTTGAGTTCACTGAAGCTAAATGCGTGACTGCTCTGTGGGGTGTACAGTGATAAAATCGAAAATGAGTGCTGATTTTTCTTTTTTTTTTAATGTGTGTTTTTATTCCTCCAAACAGCCTTCCCAGCTGTATTTTCTTCCAAGTTCATTCAGCATGAAATCGTTGGCGGGTACAGCCACCTCTTTACAGTCCGAGGTTCTGACTCTGAGATGATGCCCTATATGCTGCTCGCGCACATGGATGTTGTGCCCGCTCCCCCAGAGGGCTGGGATTTCCCTCCTTTCTCAGCTGCAGAGCATGAAGGTTTCATCTATGGGCGAGGAACTCTGGACAACAAAAACTCTGCCATAGTACGTCTTCTTGGTAATATTTCAGAGAGAGGAAAAGGCAAACTGGAGGAATCTGGTCTCTTGAGATTGGCCGTGTTGTCTCTCTTGCCCTTCTTTCCCAAGAAAATTCCTGAGCCCTGCAGTTTGTGCCCAACTTTTCCTAGAGATGAAGTGAGGTGGTCTTCTGTTACTGAACAAAACAGAGTTCAATCTCTTACAAGATATAGAAAAACATATATTGCAAGTGTATTTGGTTGAGTGGTTTTGTTTTGATGCTCCCTTCTACTGTGATCTGCCCAAGTAACTCCACAAATGGACAATGAAAATCTGTGATTTCAGTGGACAGGACAAGATGGTCACTTGTGAGGTTAAGGTAATGTAAATTTCTGCTAAAAATGAAAAACAAACAAACAAAAAAAATGTAGTTTAAGTTGAAAAGACAAGGGAAATGGAAAAATATGGCAAATGGGCAAATGGTAGATTTCATTTCTCGTTCTTCAGAGTAAATTTCTCATTCTCCCGTTTCTACCTTAGTGCTTTTCGTATGAAACACGCTGCTAATTAAAATAAATGGGATTGGTGGCTTGGGTCAGAGCCAGGCTGTGTAAAGGACAGACAATTTAAAGGAACAGTGAGGTCCTTGGATGATTAAAAGCATCGTGCTTCCTATCCAGTTTGTCTCTGACTTCATCAGTTGCAAGGACAGGCCCATGCTGTATTGAATGTGCATACACTGACCCTGTGCAGCACACCAAGTCTGCATTGTTTGAGAATATGAATGCCATCAGTAGGAGCTGAAGAAATAAATTCCTGATTGTGAGCAGGACAAAGTCTCCTTAAGGGCTGAGAATGCCTCATGTTTCTTTTGTGTTGCATTACAATCATTTAAGTTTATTCTCCTTCTAACACCAGGGAATAGTAAAATGTTCTGTGGTTGGTTTGTGTATTTTTTTATCTTTTTTTTTTTTTTTCTGCAGGGCATTCTGCAGGCTCTAGAATTCTTACTGAGAAGAAATTACAGACCCCGCAGGTCTTTCTATGTTGGCATTGGACATGATGAAGAGGTATTTTCTTTCATTTTGGCTAGATAACTACTTGTTTGCATTGGTCATGTACATAACAAGGCTTATTTTTATAAACCTTGTTCACCTAGAAGATCCTTCCTGTTGTTCTTTGTTATGTGTGTAGATACTGTCAGGCACGTGCTCATAGTTATGTATTGTTTGTTTGGCTTTAAGTGACATTGATGGGATTTGGTGTAATGAGCACAGAGAAAAGAACGCAGCAGAGTGTTGTTTCAAGGTCTTTTCTGATTGCAGACGTGGAAGAGCTTTGGAGGATATGTAAGACATGGCAAGCTGGCCTAACGTTGTCTTGGTTGTTCCAAGCTGTTAACAGTGAGATGCTTTCCAGCATTCTTCCCTGTGGTGTGGCTAAACCTTGCTGTTTCCTGACTGGTTTCTCACAGGTGTCTGGTCGGAAGGGAGCAGTGAAGATTGCAGCTCTGCTGGAAGCCAGAGGAGTGAAACTCTCCTTCTTGCTGGATGAGGGAAGTGCTATACTGGACGGCATCATTGCAGGCATGAAGAAGCCAGTAGCTCTGTAAGTAACAGAGGAAACAAAAATGGCCGTGATGAAAGTGATTCATTTCCATTAATTATGTGTTAGAAATGACCTTGCTAATGTCACCAAAATGTTTTCAAGGCATGAGGCAGTGTTGGCATTGCTGAATCTGCAGCGAGCAAAGGGCCTCCAGTTTGCTTGCTGTCCATCGCAGCTGTGCTGACAAAAGCAGAATGTTACTTATCTCGTGCAGGCGTGTTAATTGCATGCTGTAGAGTCTGTTCACAGGAGAAGAAGCCAAGACATCAGGCCTCCAAATGTTTAAAGGCTGCGCTGAGAATTTGTTATTGCTGCTTCTACCATGTTTCGTGTAGTGCTTTAGCATTATGCAGGCTAGTTTCTTTTATATGTACTCTGTGCATGTGTATTTGGGGTTGCATCAATCGTTTATTTATTTATATTTGGCCAGAATTGCTGTCACAGAAAAGGGTTCAATAACACTGAACTTCACTGTGGAAAAAGAGCCAGGACATTCATCCTTTCCTCCAAAAGAGACAAGTATTGGCATTCTTGCAACAGCTATGTCCAGGTGAGAGCTTCCCTGTTGTCTGACATCAAAGACAGTCAAGCAGGTTCCTAAGGCGTTGATATTTGACTTGCTTTTGTAATATTTGCTTTTAGAATATTTAGCAAATTCCCCTTACAGATTTGCAGCTGAAGTTTGCAGCTCACTTTGAAGGGCAGAAATGCAATGCCCAGCAAAGGGACAACAGCCAAATGTCTGGAGTGTCTGGCTGGTAATTGTCCAAACCAATAAACATGATGTAATGTTTTATCCTGAAGCTGAGTAAATCTCATTACATATCCATGCAGGAGGGAAACTGACTGGTAAATACATATTTCAGAAAAACCTCGTGTACAAGTACGATGGAATGTGGTGTCATGTCTTTGTAGATTTGCAAGAGTCAGGCCTTTGCATTTCTTCATCTAGAAAGAAAATTTTTGCATGTGACCAGAATGCTCAGAAATGTACAGTGGAGCTGTATTCACAGGTGGAAGTATGGTTACATCTCCGATACACGGATACGTTTTAGAAATCAAATTCCCATCCGCTTTCTGGTGCAGCAACAGCCAAAGGTGTTTATGAATTTCCAATGTTGATTTGCTTTGCCTTAGACTGGAGCAGAATCCCATGCGCAATCTGTTTGGCCATGGGCCGGAACTCATGACTATGGAGCACCTTGCACCAGAGGTGAGGAACGAGCCATAATTTAATTCCCAGTTTTTCGTATTGCTAAGCGAAGAGTAACCCAGCATATGAACTGGGAGCACAGTTATGTAATTCTTGGAAAGAAGATTCAAGCTGGCATTTCTCCCATCCTGAGAATCGTTCCTGTTGCCCTTGTTTTGGATGCAGCAAATGGAACGTGTTCTCTTCTTGAAAACTCGAAACTTACTAATTTGTGGTTTTGTTTCTTCCATTTAGTTCAATTTTCCTCTCAATCTCATCATGAGCAATCTCTGGCTGTTTTCGCCTATTGTCAGCAGGTAAGAAATCATATCCTTGCTGAACATTCCCAATCTCACTCTTAAGAAACGAAGGCTGCTAGTGATTTCTGGTCTTCCCAGGAAATCTGTTATACCATATTGTAATTTACATCAGTGCTTTACAGTTAATAAACAATTTGTTAATTGAATAGCCCTATGTAAATGTGGTGCTTATGTTGAAAGGAAATGAAATGTCTTTGAGAAATGACTCTCTTCTTTTTGTAAGAGTTCTTGCCTGGAAACCTTCCACTAATGCCTTGATTCGAACTACGACAGCAGTCACAATGTTTAACGCAGGAATCAAGGTAGCTTCATCTTGATTTTTATTATTATTATTATTATTGTTGTTGTTGTTTAGTACAAAGGGACAGCTGGGACTTTCAGTTTTTGTCTACATACATCTAATTATAAGACCAGTGTCAGCTCTGTTTTTAGACCCTGCGTGCTGTCGCAACCAGCCTTGCTCTCACTTCCGGCAGGACTTGAATTTAGCTGCAGTTGCAACATAGATGGTTCCTGTAGTATCTGAAATCTGTTACAAAGAGACGTTTGTAAACCCACGTTAAAATTGTTTACATTTTGGGATAGACAAGAAACCACACAAAGTATTGTTGACACTAGTTGAAACTGCGTTACAGTTGTAAACACTTCCCTGGCCTAGATGAGGACTTGCTTTTGTGAGCATAGGTCAGGCCTTTACCGTCATTTGAGGAGGGTTAGCATGCACCTTGGACTGAGGGAAAACAAGTTCTGGCTGATACAGACAGATTTTGCCCTGATAAAGAGGTGTAGCTCTCCAAAAATATTACAGCCCTGGAAAATAAACAGGTTATTTGATGTGTCCCTGGGTAAGTGTGTTACAAAAAAGCAGCCATACAGTGGCTGAACAGTGACACTGAGTGGCCAGGAGAGAAATAACACTCTGGTTTCTTTTAGTTTTTTAAATCATGCCTTTCCAATGGAACAAAAGTATAAATACTCATTCTGTAGCCAAGAAGAGTAAGTTACTTAAATGTATTAGTGAAGACACAACGTGTCCCGTAATTGAGGAAAAGCAGTGTGGCAATAAAGGAAAAATATTGAAATAAAGCTTTCTCAAAACTCCTCAGCGCGGAGTTTCTGAAGGGAAGTGTCTCATCATTAGAGGAAAGCTTCTATGTAGCAGCCAGCTTCATTTTTTGTTGAATCGTTGTTTCTTTTTGTGGTTATCTGCATTATAAATGAGGTGCAGTATTTGAATGCTGGGCACAGAAGGAGATCTCACATTTATGTCAGTGGAAACGGAGTGATGCGTTCATCTGTGAGCCCCAGCACTGCTGAGCAGTTTCTGAGTTTGCACTTGGCATTTTAATCTGTTTCAAACTTTCCTTTATTTTTTGGTCTTTTTTTTTTTTTTCCTAGGTCAACGTCATCCCATCTTCTGCAAAAGCGACTGTCAACTTCCGGATCCACTCTGCAGAGAAGGCTGCTGAGGTACTCCTGCCTGCACAGTTATTCATTTTCTTGCTCTCATCTTGGGTAACTTGCTTTTTTCTGCCTTTGAAACAGAGAACTAATGGCTGCTCTGCTTCCTGCTGTTTTAACGGTTTTCCAGGCTTTCATGCATTTTGCCATCCAGGCTTTGGAGTCTATTCTACTCAAGATCCATACATAACACAGCTCAGATGTGTGGGACATGACAATACCATGCCTTGGTACATAGGCACTTGAGTGTCCTCCCTGCTCTTCTCCATCCCTCCCTGAGCAAAGTGATGCTCTGCCATCTGAAATTAACTTAGCCCTTGTGGCAGTAGATGTAAGAACGCTCTCTTCGTCTCTCCTCATGTTAAAACAGTGGCATGGGAAGGTTTGGGAGCTGTTCCTTAATGGAGGCTGTCAGAAACACAGCTCACCTCCTGTCCTTTCTCCTCTGAGCTGGAGTGCAAAGTGCATTGTTCACTATGGCCTCCCAGGGTGCTTAGCCTCGATGCTGCACCACATTTGGGTTTGTTTGCTTCAGTAGGGCTCTGTTCTGGGTATTGTTTTGAGGAGTACAGTGCAAGTGAGCAACACTGATTTGCTTATGAGTGGAATAGAGTTTATTCAGAACAACCTTCTTAGAAATGCTGCACAGATTCCAAGCATTTTCTGAATATGGAACAGCAGACTAGACTTGGAATTGTGTCTTGCAATTACATTGAGCAGATTTCAAAAGTTTCCTTGTGCCAAAGATCATATATGCATGATATGGGATTGTGGAATGAAATAAAGCTTAGGACTTGTGACTTGTGAGTCTTGCACGCATCAGGCTGAACATGCCTGAACAGCCAAGGACAGCTGTGATACATTATCAAAAAATAGCATCTTCCCTTCCAGAACCTTTGAAAGTTTGTATTTTCTGGAAGCTTGTTCTGGATTGGTTTTACTTGGGTGACCCAGCTACAAAATAGTAGGAGATTGGCAACAAGCTGTGGGGCCTGAGGCAGTTGAGGAACCTTGAGGCAGTGATGTGCATCAGATTGCATTGAGACAAAAATATTAGCTTAAGTGTCAGCCATCCACCAAGTAAAGGAAGAGAGACTGCCACACCTTTTTGGTCCCAGTTCTGCATCTGTATTTGGAGCAAAAGTTAGCAGTTCATAGATGAATATATTCTGCAAAGTGGAACGTATATTGACATCTAGAAGAGGTGCTCTCTCATTTCTTTCTTGTATTATTATTATGAATCTCTGTGTTTTACCCATAGGTGCTAGAGACAGTTAGAAACACAGTTGCTGATGACAGAGTGAAGATTGATGTCGTGGAGGCCTTTGACCCCCTTCCCATCAGCCCTTGGGATGACCAGTCCTTTGCAGTCCATGTTTTCCAAAGAACCATTCTGGATACTTTCCCAGATGTTGACAGTGTAGTCCCAGGTAACAGCAAGCACATGACAATTGTTTCCTCTTCAGCTTCCGCCCTGCTTTTCTCTCCCCCATCCCCAATACTGCCCTGTTTCCATTTTCTGTGTGTTTCTCCACCCCAGCTGTTAACTGCTGGAAACAGCTGTTTTTTCCTCTTTTACTCAGTGCCCTCTTTATGTTTTCAAGTTTTATGTTCATTTTTAGTGGTGGAAGTAAAAAAGCAAACAGGAAACCAACAGGAACAATGAGCCTGAGTTGGACTCTCTGCACATACAAAGGAATCTCTTCAGGGAAGAAAGGAATTGTGAGGGAAAGTAGGAGGTCTTCTTTCTTTAGCTCTTCTTTTATTGTTTTCATAGCTGGCAAAGCCATTCCTGCTTTTCTGTATTGTTCCTTATGATCCCAGCCCCTTCCCTTGCTTGCAGCTTCTTCCTATTTCTGTACTGTTTGTTGGACTGCAGTTTGAAGCCTGAACTTCTAAACCCATGCAGGTTGAGTCTCACAGCTGTTCTTAGCATGACTGAATCATATGTTCAGTTCCTCCTCTTCGTGAAGGAGAGGGTGTTGTTCTTCCAGGCTGTTCTAATAAACTCTTTTCAATGATTTTTGATTTTGATGTAGGTTGGTGTCACACAGAACTGTAATCAGATGCCTTTCCTTTCTCCTGGGGAAAAGTGTGAGTCATTAAATTGCTGCTGCCATGCACAGTAAATCTGAGGTTTGTTTTCCAGGCACGTGCATTGGAAACACAGACAGCAGGCATTTCACTAACGTCACAAATGCCATTTATCGATTTAACCCAGTGCTCCTGAAGTCAGATGATCTTCCCAGGTACTGTATTCTGCCTGCATGTGGGCAGCTGTTTGGGGTGGGGACTAGAGAAAGAGAAAATTGATAGGCATTAGGCTGAAGGAAACCCAGCCTTGTATACCTTGGCATGGTGCTGCTGCTGCCGCACGTTCTGTAAGGCCACCCATTTCCTGCATGTTTGGGTGCTGCACAAAGAGGGGATGATAATTACACTGAGACAGTGTTAGCCCTTACTCTTCTTTACTCTAAATGTGAACCAGACCTCGTTCAGGTGTCTCATGTTGGCAATGCAGTGAAGCTGACTGGCTCCATTATGTAGTGCTGCTGTGTGGAAGGTATCATTCTGATGCTCGGCCTTGTTTAAGAGGTTTGTCCCTATGTTTGGACACACAGCACTGTGAATTTGTCTGCAACTTTGTTATGGTTTTGTGATTTTTTTTGTTGTCGGTATTCCACATCATTACATCATGTAAGGTACGGGCAGTTAAAGGGTTAATTCCCCGGTTAC